>NC_082734.1:18854458-19136958 GCF_030144855.1 Hypanus sabinus
CACACCTTCATGGGGAGAACATATTGACTCTTTACGGATGATGCCAGAATTGAATTCTGAACTCTGGAATGTCCCGTGCTGTAATCGCATCACGCTAACCGCTTGTGGTGAACTACTTGTCTGGACACCCCCCCACCCCCGCTGACTGCTCCTGTGGCTCCTCCCACAGACCCTGGTATAAAGGCGATTGGGGCCTGAGCCCTGCCTCTCTGCCTCTCCAGGATGTAGCGTGGTGGTCAATTGCTGCTTGTTCTTTCTTCCAGTCAATAAAAGCCAATATCTCGCCTCACGTCTCGGAGAGTTATTGATGGTGCATCACCGCTACACCCACTTCCCTCTTTCCTTATAAGTGAAATACTCCAGACCTGGCAACATAGCAGAGAATGTCCTCTGCACGCTATCCTGAACACTCATCGATCCCTCAACGTGGTGACCCACACAGTTTTCCAGCTGTGGCGTGGCCAAAGTTTCATACAGGTGGACCACACTTCTATTCTCTGCCCCAGTTAATAATCTTCCCCACCTTCTTCATCATCTTCAGGGATTCTTGGACTTGTATGCCACTGTACCAGGCATGGTAGGGTAGCGGTTAGCCCAGAGTTTTACCGTGCCAGCTGCAAGATCGGGATTCAGTACCCACCGCTGTCTGTAAGGAGTTTGTACGTTCTGTCCGTGAACGCATGGGTTTCCTCTGTGCGCCCTGGTTTCCTCCCACTTTCCAACAACGTACCGGTTAGAGTTAGTGAGTTGTCGGCGTGCTACGTTGGCACCAGAAACACGGACCCGTTTGCGGTCTGCTCAGCATAATCCTTGCTGCACATAATCCAGCAAGGATTCACTGTGTGTTGCAATGTCTTAATGTGCATGCAACAAATAAAGTTAATTTTTAATCTCTTTAATCATTTCTTCTTGCATATATGTTCTGTTATTAGTCATCCAAAAGGCATCACCTTGCACTTAGCCGGATTAAGTTCCATCTGCCCTTGCTCTACCTATTTTAACAATGGACCATTATCTTCCCATAACCTATTATAGGTCCATAAGAATATTGACCTGCCTGTTAATAACACCAGTGATTGTGTTCTCCTGGTGACCTCTGTGCCCTCTCCACATGATTGTTGAGCTTCCTTTGGTGACCAGAACCGCACACTGTACTCCATCTGAGACCTTAGATATCACATAACAAGCGCAGCCCTCTGCTGTTTGTTGTCAAACCTGCTTCGATAAGCTTCAATGGGTACATTTAATGTCAGAGGAATGTATCCAGTACGCATCCTGCAATTCTTTTTCTTTGCAAGCATCCATGAAAACAGATGCCCCAAAGAATGAATCAAGGTTGAATGTTAGAACCCCAAGGCTCCCTCCCTAGCTCCCCCTCCCACGTGTAAGCAGCAGTGATGTGATGTCTCTCATCCCCACCAGCAAAAAAGCACCTGCATCCTCTACCGAGCACTCGAGCATGCAGCAAAGCATCAATGAAGACACTGACTTGCAGTGCCACAAAGACTACTTGTTCAGCCAGTAATTCAACACACCACAGGCTCTCTCTCTCTCCCGAATAAGGGAAAAGAGGTGTCCCCGTTTCCGAGCGAGAGGGGAGACATAACAAAACAAGTCGCCGACTTCTGGTGTTAAAAGTCTGTTGCGTCACTTTTTCCAAGCTCTGTGCCCAAAGAACTGGGGTGTCTGGGCACACGATCTTCCGTGCACTCCCGCGACACGGCAGGTGGCAACGCCAGCCTCGAATCCGCCCGGCTCCAGAGCCCCGGAAATCCGGCACCCTGAAGGCGCGCTATCGAAATACACTTGGCGTATTGAAAAGCGGCCGGTCGCGAGGCCCTGTGGGCGGGTCCCATTCCCGCAAAGAACCAAAGCCAGTGTGTAACTCCAGGTCAGGGTCTTCAAAAGAACCCCGAGCAGGGAAAGAAGAGATATTAAAGACAGAAAGAGAGCTGTTTCCGACGGTAGGTGCCCTCATCCTCAGCTCTGCCCTCTGACGAGTTTGCCTTGGATCCTGTGCGCGCAAACCGTTTTGGTTCAGCTGCCCAAGCGATGCCTTGTCAAAGCCCTGACTGAAGACCATGTAATTAACATCAACCGCACCACCCTCTTCAACACATTTCACTACTTCTCCGAAAATTTCATCACATTAGTCAGACAGGATGTTTATTGTCACCTGCACAGGAGCAAAGCCCAAGCTGGTGCGGCCTTTCGCTGATTCTATTACGCATTTATTGAGTATGCCTGCAAGGAAGTGAACATGGTGGCATATATGTACTTTGACAGTAAAGGTACTTTGAACTTTGAAAAACTAACGCAGCACCATCACAGGCGAACTGCAGCAGATAAGCAGCATTCAACTGAGCACCATACATTATAGACAGTTTTTGACAAGGTAACATAATTAGAACAATAAAAGAATCAAAGTGCATTTTAGTGAAAAGTGGCTGAACTGTGATAATTCGGGTTCGGCAGTTGGTTGAAGAGTCGAATGGTTGAAGGGAAGTAGCTGTTCTTGAACCTGGTGGTGTGGGATTCCAGGCTTCTGTACCTCCTGCCTGAGAGTTCTTCCAAGAAGATGGCATGGGGATCTTCGATGATGGATGTTGCCTTCCTGAAGCCGTGCCTCCTGTAGGTACTACCGATGGTGGTAAGGGATGTCCCTGTGTTGAATTGAGCAGAATCCACTCCTTTCTACAGCTTCTGACCTTCCTGTATATTTGAGTTGCTGTACCAGACCATGACGCATCCCGTCAGGGTATCTTCAACAGTGTGCCTGTAGAAAGAAGTGTTCTGTAACAAGCTGAACTTTCTTAACCTCCCATGAAAGTTGGTGCCTTGTGCATCAGGACAAGTCATCCAAAATGAGATTGCACAGGGATTTAAAGCTGCTGACTCTCCACTAGCGTTCCCAAACGTAAACTGGTACATGTCTACCCTCCTCCTCCTCCTTCCTAAAGTCAACAATCAGCTCTTCAGGTTGAGTGAGAAGTTGGCAACCAAGCAGGAGTCCTATCCTGCTCCGGTAAGTTGACTCATTGCCTCCTGTGATTCGTCCGTCGACTATGGTGTCATCGGTGAATTTGAAGGTAGCACTGGAGCTGTGTTTGGCCGCACAGCCATGTGCGTATGCAGAGTAGAGTGGGGGGACTACCCCCTCAGCTTTGATGTGCACTAGTGTTGGTGGTCGGTGGAGAGGAGATCTTGTTACCAGTCCTCACTAACTGAGCTCTGCCATTGAGGATCCAGTTGCGGAGGGAGGTACAGAGGCCCAGGTCCTGAGGCTCGATGATGAGCTTGGTTGGGATGGTTGTGTTGAATGCTGAGCTGTAGTCGATGAACAACAGCCTGACGTGCAGGTTCCTGTTGTTGAGCTGGTCGACAGCAGAGTGGACAGTCAGAGAAACCACATCTGCTGCTGTCTTCTTATGGCGGTAGGCCAGGTAATTTCTGGTTCACACCAAAACCAACCTCTCAAAGCACTTCCTTACAGCGACATGCACGCAATATGCTGCAGCAACTCAGCAGGCCAGGCAGCACCTATGGGAGAGAGTAAACAGGCGACATTTCTGCCCAAGACCCTTCATCAGGACTGGAAGGAATGAAGTTGGGGCGGAGGGGGGGAACGTGATAGGTGATAGGCGAGGCCAGGAGAGGGGGAGAGGTTGAAGTACAGAGCTGGGAAGTGGCCAGTCATTCTACTGTTCTCACTAAGCTTTCGGCTGCTGCTGCTTCTACCTGAACTCAAAGGTTGGCTTGGCTTGACAACCGTCCCCTGAATGATCCTCCACATGGATTCCCAGGTCAGTGGGGCTGCTACACATACCTATGGAAGCTTTGTGAGCATCCGGGAATCTTTCCAACAGTCCTCCCGGCAAACTCCCTATGTTGGAAAATGGATTGCACTTGTCTGTTTGGAAGTCCAGCACTGGGTATGTGACTTGAGCTGCCCAAAGTAGCAGAGCGAGGACGTTGATGGTGGTTTGCTTGGCCTCACAGTGAAAGTGGAGGATTTTGTGCAAATGCACGGATACTTCTTTTCCTGTACCCCATTAATATTTAGTCCAGGTAGATGCAGTAACATTTGGGAGGGCAGGAATCACTACTGCCCAGTAGGTTATCTGTGCCAAGATGAAAATCTTGATCCTCAGTATCTCAGCTAAAGAGAGAACGTGGCAGCACAGGAGAGTGTATATGCTGGAATCTGGAACAACATACTGGGGGAATCCAGGTTCTTCTGGGCTGAAGGAACTCAGCAGGCCAAGCAGCATCTATGGAGAGAAATGGACAGTCCAAATGAAGGGGCTCAGGCTGAGCTGGTGTCCAACCATTTCCCTCCATAGAAGCTGCCAGACCTGCTGAGTTCCTCCAGCCAAGAAGGCTGCTGGAGGTACTGGTGAAACTGTCTTTTATCACTGGAAGGTGACCTTTGAGGGATGGGAAGTGCAGTTAATTATTGTGAGCCTCTGTTGTCTGTGTGAAATAGGGCCACTTGGTCATTTGTCTGTTATGTGCTGTATTGTACGATTGTGGGCGATCTTGGCAAATTTTTCTACAGGTGCAGGTCAGTGGGACTAGGCAGAAAAATGGTTCGGCACAGCCAAGAAGGGCCAAAAGGCCTGTTACTGCACTGTAATGTTCTGTGGTTCTAAGACGGGTGACCTCAGCCATTACCGGTACTCTGCAGAGACTGTCTGCCTGGCGTCAGTGGTTGCATAACCAGGATTTGTGATGTGCACCGGCTGCTCGTACGACCGTCCACCACCTGCGCCCATGGCTTCACCCGGGAAGGGCTTGAAGGGCTTCACCTTCACAGAGGGGCTAAGCAGGTGCTACACCTTGCCCAAGGGTGACCTGCAGGCTAGCAGAGGGAAGGTGCACCTTACACCTCCTGTGTTAGCGACATACCTCCACCCTGCCACCCCAAAGGAAAGATAGAAGACCTTTATTTTATGGGCGTTGATTATAAACGCCATCCTCTGATCTGTTTCAGAGTGTGCACCAGCACCGGTATATTCTGCTTATAGAGGTGCCCGTGACTTTGTGTAGATTGAGCAGTGGATTTGAGGTGACAGTCTTTTGCAGGGTCATCGACATCTGGAACTTGCTACTAGAGGATATGGTGGAATTAAATGTAATTATGACATTTGGGAGATGTTTAACAAGCACTTGAGTAGGCAAGGCATAGACAGGCATGGTTGTACAGGCAAATGGGACTAGAGTAGATGGGCTAAAAAGTTCGCACGGACATTGTGGGCCGAATGGCCTGTTTCTGAGAGTACAACTCTATTCCTCTCACACTAGAAAGGGGTGTTCCGCCTGGTATCACTGACCATTTGCAGTCAGGATCACTCACAATGTAGAGGAAAAAGATTGTTTTATAAGGGTCACCCATTTTATATAGATCCATTTTTATTACATTTAGGGTTTCAATGAGTAACAGGACCTTCCAGTCCTTCGAGCAGTGCCACCCAGCGACCCCCGATTCAACCCTAGCCTAATCATGGGACAATTTA
This sequence comes from Hypanus sabinus, assembly GCF_030144855.1. Taxonomy (NCBI): domain Eukaryota; kingdom Metazoa; phylum Chordata; class Chondrichthyes; order Myliobatiformes; family Dasyatidae; genus Hypanus; species Hypanus sabinus. The sequence continues at coordinate 18,859,975 of NC_082734.1, forward strand.
CAACGAGCAATTAACCTGCTAACCAGTATATCTTTGGACTATGTGAGGACCCAAAGAAAATGTGCACATTCCATGGGGAGGATGTATAGACTCCCTATAGATGATGCCAGATCTGAATTCCGAACTCCGACACTCCGAACTGTAATAGCGTCGTGCTAACCGCTATGCTACAGTGGCACCTTTATTAAGGGCAAGAGTCGCACACTTCATAACTGCAGAGCCCTTTATTAGTTCAGTGTTGAGGAACTTGCTATGAAATTTTGCAGAAGCGCTGCCTGATGCAGAGAAAGGGACATTCACTGTGCCGTTGTACAGAATCACAGGTTGTCCAGAGCAAGGCCACTTGCAAGAGAAGCTGTCCTGGGTCGCTCTTTACCCAGGGTAATAAACACTCCCTGGGTGATGGGTGTTCCATTCCCATTACCGAGACATGTTCACAAAGTCAAGATTCAGGATTGTTTATCATATCCTTCAGCGCATGAGTGTAAAAGAGAATAAAATGATTGTTACTTCGGATCAGAAGCAGCATTAAAAACACAGAAGAAGCATAAAGAACACATTAAAAAAAGGAACACAATGACGGTTCAAAGGCTCATTTATTATCAAAATATGTATGCAGTGTACAGCTCTGAGATTCACCTTCTACAGATAGCCACGAGACAAGGAAAACCACAGAAGTCAGTTCAGACAGTGTTACGAACCCCATAACTGGGTCACTTAGCAGCAAAGATAGAGAAGTCCGTTGAAGTCTGATGGTACTATTTTAACAGTATTTATTGATAAAAATACACAAAATAATATCAATGCAAACATACAGATAATATACGTCGTCAATACTAAATCTAAAAGCGCGGGTATAATAATAATCAATAAGAAATAGCTCTATCGTTGTCTAGGGGATAATGGATTGTCTGATGGAAATATAAAAGTCACTGTCAGTTCGTCAAGCTGCAGCGTTTTGGTTTGAGAGAAAGACGGGTTAAAACTTGCCCCAGTCCTTTTATGATGTCACTCCTTTGAGAGTTGTTGGGAGTCGGTTTCCCCGTTGTTAGCTAAAAGCCGTTCTTCCGTGGTAAAGGACACCAGTTCCGGGGGCAAATGGAACCGAACGCACGTGGCCTCCTCCCCCACTGGCTTCCGCTATTACGGGATCGCTAGCATTTCTTCTGCTGCGCCTGAGGGGCTGTTCCCACAGACCCTCTTTTATCCTGACTCACCGGGTCTCAGATGTCAATCAGGTTGGGGGTGATGCAATCCCTCCCTCATCCAGCCCACTTTGCCTGAGGGCTTCCACGTAGCACAGTATTGCAATACACAAGTCCGTCTCCAAGAGACAATGGCCGTTTCCCGTAGCTTTATATCACCGGGGGTAACAAGACATTCAGCACGTCTCCTTCTCATTTCCTGTGTCTCCTGACCCAAATCAATAGTGATCTTGCGATTCTCACAAAGGAGGGGGCTGCAGGCGTAACACCCCCTTTCTTCAACACGTTTTCACCAGCGATTAAAACGAAGTAGTCCAGAGTCTTACAGGATTGTAGAATCTAACACAATACAAAAGCTTTTCCTTTTCACTACAGAGTAATGCAGTTATACATTCAATTCAGCATCTAAACAGTTAACGATTACAGTGTTACTTCCTTTAATATCTTAACATCTTGTACCTTACTAAAGTCTTGTAGCATCAGACTTCAATTTAATAACCACCTATTTTTATTTCTTTCCTTCAGCAAACAAAAACTAAGGAGTTGTGATCTTAGCTTACGTGTATCTACAAAAGTTCATGCAAATACTAATCTTTCTGTTGTTTTCAAACTTAACAGGCAGGCTTCCATGGGGTTGTCTTTATTATTCACACGCTTTGTCAAAATCCCGTAAAACCGGCTTTTGCTATTTAAAAATGGCGTCCCCATTAACCATCGCCTCTTTTCCGGTTAGTTCCCATGGGGGGAGCTTGGGCACCCTGGCGAAATAAGCTCTTGCCTGCTTCTTTCATAGGACTTATTTTATCAACACCGTGTCCCAAACTTAGACCATCTTCTGAATTTCCACCCAATTCTTTAATTTTACACAGGTGGCTAGGCCTCTCGTCAGGACCCTTCAGGCTATTCGTTTCCAGTTTGAACTCTTTGTTCAAGCAGCATTTCAAATTCTGCCTTTTCACACCACACTCTGGAATAACAATAGCATGAGGGGCCCCCGTCATCTTCTGACTTAATCTGTAAGCGATCTGCAGGTTTTAAATTTTCTTAATTCGAGTTGGGAACTACATATTTCCCGTTTCCTTCAATAATAATATTTATCTCCCCGTTTTTGAGCTCCGCGTTAACTTTTAACACACCTTCGAGCACAATCACCCGGGAACTCTCACTTCCCACTATTACCAGGGTTAACCCTTTCTTCACTGAACCACGTCTATCTGACCCACAAGGTCGGCCTTCCTTTCAACTGAATCAAATACCTCAGACTTGTTCTGAGCTCCATTATTAGGTTCAGTACCATGTGCATCCCCATCTGGGTCAAACTCAAACGGGACATTTGCCTCTTCCGGGCTTTCAATACCCGTACCCGGTCCAAATTCTAAATTCCCCTGATCCTCCCAGCTACTCTCTAGGCAACTCCCTTCCAGAGTAAACTCAGTGGGCTGAAACTACCTCATCTGCCAACCCAGCAGACTTCTTCGAGGTAAGGGCACCCTTTTCATCTAGGACTGCCCTCATATCATTATCGGGAACACCTCTAGCAATTTCAACTTCTTCAAACAGTTCTGCCAAACCAGACAGATCATCCATGTCCAACCCTGGAGCTTTTAACAGCTCTATCTGTGTCTCATCTTTATCTTCTGCCTCTAGAACTTTTCTCCTCGCTAAGGGAAGGTCTACCTCCTCTCCCTTACCCTCTTTCACTTTACTACTCTTCGTTTTACCACCCTCTAAACCCTCATGGTATGGGATCGGTAAAAACGTCTTGGCCAAATCGGAACTGGCCGGATTTAAACTGCTCCCTTTCTCGGCTGCCTCTCTCGACAGGCTGCGAGTGATCGCGCATGCGGGATAGATCTTGGAATCTAGGGGCGGGGCCACAGCACTCACCGGCCGGCTGGCCATCGTCATTGCTGTCCAAACCTTACCACCTGCTAAATCGTTACCGAGAAGGACGTCCGCGTCAGTTCTCGAGAATTCTGATCGCACCCCTATTTCAACTGATCCAGACACCAGCTCACAACCCAGAATGACCTTATGTAAGGGCACCATTTCTGTCCCTTTGCTTATTCCTTTCACAGCTACCATTCCCGTCTTGCGACCAAAATCTAGTACCTTACTGCTGATCAACGACAGCTCAGCCCCCGTGTCTCTCCAGATCCGTACGGGAACTGGTGTGTCTCCCTCCCTCACAGACACGGTTCTGATTGACAGACAAGTCTCAGACCCTTCTCGTACTCTGCCTACCCGGGGCTCTCTTGTCGATTTACTGATTACCATGGCACATCCTATAGGGACTGCTGCTTTCCCTTTTCCCGTCTCTTTCCGCGGAGCAAAGCACCTAGATGCAATATGCCCCCCCTTTCCACAATTAAAACAGGTCAAGCCCGGAAATCTCTAGCCGTCTGGCCTTTCCCCCTCAACCTTACCACTAGCTCGCGGTGGAACCTCTGCCTCAGCCGGCAGGCTTTCTTGATCGTTCCCACAGTCTCTCTGGGAACTTTTATTCGAGGAAAACTTTGACTTGTGGGTTAGGGCATATTCATCTGCGAACCTAGCAAATTCTGAGATGGACTTATTCGGCTTCTCATTCAAATACATCCAGATATCCTCCGAAACACAACCTTTAAATTCCTCAATCAGAATTAACTCCCTGAGACACCAATAATCCTCCTCCACTATCTCTGCTGTGCACCAACGGTCCAAGAGCACACCCTTCTCATAGGCAAACTCGGTATACGTCTGATTCCACCCTTTCCGTAAATTCCTGAACTTTTGTCTATACGCTTCAGGTACTAGCTCATAACCCCGGAGAATGGCCGCCTTTACTTTGTCATAACTCTCCTCCTCTTCCTCCTCTATGGACAATGCCGTATATGCCTGCTGTGCCTTCCCTTTTAACACACTTTGTAACAGTGCCACCCACTGATCTCTGGGCCACTTCTGATTCACTGCCACCTTCACCTTTTCAAAAAGCAAGAAATAACTATCAACATCCGTCTCCTCGAACAGAGGTACTAACCTCAACTCTCGACTAACATTGAACCACTCCTCTCGGTCTGCCCCTTGATCTCTTCACCCTTGCCTTAACTTCTCCATCTCCAAGTCATGTTTCCTTTGTTTCTCTGCCTCCCCATATTCTCATTCTCTCTCTCTCTCTCTCTCTCTCTCTCTCTCTCTCTCTCTCTCTCTCTCTCTCTCTCTTCTCGGCTCTCTCTTTCTCTTTCTCAGCTGCTTCCAGCTGTTTTAACTGAATTTCATGCTCTCTTTGTTTCTCAGCTCTTTCCTGCTCCCGTTTCACCTCTAACTCCTTTAGCTGGAGCGCATGCTTTCTCTCTTTCTCGGCTCTTTCATTCTCCTTCTCAGCTGCTTCCGGCTGCTTTACCTTAATTGCATGTTCCAACCTTAATTTCTCCAACTCTAACTGAGCCGTCCCACTAGCTGGTACCTTTTCAGGGATACTTCCCAATACCTCAGCTGCAAACACATTCTTCCCGATATAATACTGAGTTATGGCCCTTTGCACCTCCCGCTTTTTCATTGACAACCTCACCTCTGCGAGGTTTAACCCCTTCGCCAAACTTATCAAATCTGATTTGGTGGCCGCCTCTAGCGCCTCCAGAGTCGGGTTTTCTATAAATTCACCCACATCCATCTTTGCTGGTTTCCCATCTGGCTACCCGCGTAACCAGATCTAAGTTTGGACTTACTAGCCCGATTCACTGGCCTCCCAATTTGGTGTCAAATCTTGAGATGAGAACCCCAATTTTGTTACGAACTCCGTAACTGGGTCACTTACCAGCAAAGATAGAGAAGTCCGTTGAAGTCTGATGGTACTATTTTAACAGTATTTATTGATAAAAATACACAAAATAATATCAATGCAAACATACAGATAATATACGTCATCAATACTAAATCTAAAAGTGTGGGTATAATAATAATCAATAAGAAATAGCTGTATCGTTGTCTAGGGGATAATGGATTGTCCGATGGAAAAATAAAAGTCACTGTTAGTTCGTTCAAGCTGCAGCGTTTTGGTTTGAGAGAAAGACGGGTTAAAACTTGCCCGGTCCTTTTATGATGTCAATCCTTCGAGAGTCGTTGGGAGTCGGTTTCCCTGTTGTTAGCTAAAAGCCGTTCTTCCGTGGTAAAAGCCACCAGTTCCGGGGTAAATGGAACCGAACGCATGTGGCCTCCTCCCACCGGCTTCCACAATTACGGGATCGCTAGCGTTTCTTCTGGTGCGTCTGAGGGGCTGTTCCCACAGACCCTCTTTTATCCTGACTCACAGGGTCTCAGATGTCAATCAGGTTGGGGGTGATGCAATCCCTCCCTCATCCAGCCCACTTTGCCTGAGGGCTTCCACGTAGCACAGTATTGCAATACACAAGTCCGTCTCCAAGAGACAATGGCCGTTTCCCGTAGCTTTATATCACCGGGGGTAACAAGACATTCAGCACGTCTCCTTCTCATTTCCTGTGTCTCCTGACCCAAATCAATAGTGATCTTGCGATTCTCACAAAGGAGGGGGCTGCAGGCGTAACAACAGAAACAGCAAAACCCATCAACCCCCCCCAAATCTCCCTCCCCCGCACAAAAAGCTAACAAAAATGCAACAAGAACGTCGGCCCCCAAACCCCACTCCCCCACATGAAGTGCAACAACAAATTTCCCTCCCCAGCACAAAAAACAGTGAAAACACAGAATATAAAAACCATAAATATACTGTAAATATGAAATCCATCCTACAAAACATGACGTTATAAACATAGACTGTATGTATGTAAAGTCATGCTAGGTGGTATGTGTGTGTGTAGTGGTAGTGGGGTGGGCTAATGGATGAAGTTGTTGATCAGCCCTGACAGCTTGGGTGAAATAACTGCTTTTAAGTCTAGTGGTACTGGCGTGGACACCATATTGCCTCTTCCCTGATGGGAGTGGGACAACCGGTCCATAAGCAGGTTGGGCACAGCCCTTCATGATATTGCTGGCTTTTTCCCGGCACTTTTCTGGATACATGATAGTGGGAAGGCTGGTGCCAATGATGCGCTGCAAAGAACTCAATACTCAGGAATATCGACTTTTAAGAAGGATGATTGGGAAGGAGAAGATGGAGGAGTAGATCTGATAATAACAAGGAAAATGACGTCTAATTGTGAGAAGTTTAGGCAATGCTGAGTCGATTAGGTTGAAGCTGCTAATAGTGTGTGTGTAAGTCTCTGTAATGAGGAAGAAGATTCGTGGGTCTGGAGGGCGGGTTAGAAAGCACCAATGATAAATAAGTATATCATTTATTTACAAAGAGAAAAAATTAGAACAAACTTTTAACGTTCCACCAAGTTACTCGAACTGCAAATCTGAACGTTCAACAGACAGATAATTAGTTAAAAAGTGCATGCAGAGCATATCTTCCCAATGGTTCTGTGCAGCATGGTTCAAAGCTTCATTTATTATCAAAATATGCAAGCAGTATACATCTCCGAGATTCACCTTCTCCACATAGCCGCGTGTTACTCTTTATACCCCTGAGGTGTTTGAAACTGGACACTAGGGGCTGTGGTGCACAGGCCAATCAATGGGAAAAGAGCATCGCAGACTTCAGACGAACCAATCAGTGACCAGCATGAAAGAAGTGGGTTTTGACCAGAAATAAGCCATGACTCTGTGCAGTTCCCAAACAGAACCCCTAGTGTAGAAAAGGGCAAACTTCAATGTATACAAAATGTATGGGGAGAGTTAATAATGTCTCCCTACCAGAATATTAGTATTAGGCAAACTAACAGAAACATAGAAAACCTACAGTACAACATAGGCCCTTTGGTCCACAAAGCTGTGCCAAACGTTCCCTACCTTAGAACGACCTAGGCTTTACCCATAGCCCTCTATTTTTCTCAGCTCCATGTAGCCATCCAGGAGTCTCTTAAAAGACCCTATCATTTCTGCCTCCACCACAGCCACCGGCAGCCCATTCCACGCACTCACCACTCTTTGCATAAAAAAACTTACCCCTGACATCTCCTCTGTACCTACTTCCAAGCACCTTAAAACTATGCCCTCTCATGCTAGCCATTTCAGCCCTGGGAAAAAGCCTCTGACTATCCACATGATCAATGCCTCTCATTATCTTATACACCTCAATCAGGTCACCTTTCATCCTCCGTCGCTCCAAGGAGAAAAGGCTGAGTTCAGACAACCTGTTTTCATAAGGCATGCCCCCCAATCCAAGCAACATCCCTGTAAATCTCCTCTGCACCCTTTCTATGGCTTCCACATCCTTCCTGTAGTGAGGCGAACAGAACTGAGCACAGTACTCCAAGTGGGGTCTGACCAGGGTCCTATATAGCCGCAACATTACCTCTTGGCTCTTAAATAATCCCTGGATAGTCAACCTGCGTAGCAGCTTTGAGCGTCCTATGGACTCAGCCCCCAAGATCCCTCAGATCCTCCACGCTGCCAAGAGTCTTACCATTAATGCTATATTCTGCCAATAATGTGCAACACCGTATATTCCATCTTGGTGGGCTTCAACCTGATGGCATGAACATCGATTTCTCGGACTTGAAACCACCCCCCCCCAACATCCCTGTACCATTCCCCATTCCGATTTCTCTCCCTCACTTTATCTCCTTACCTGCCCATTACCTTCCTCAGGTGCTCTTCCCAGGTTGGATGTTGACAAACCTGAAGTGGTTAGAGTGAAGGTGGAATCTTTCAAAATGTCTAGACTCTAGAGAGGGTCAAAATCTGCCAGTGGAAGACCTGAGGAAACCATAGACCAGTTAGGCTAATAATTATTAATAGAAAACTATTGGAATCAATTATTAAAGATCTGGACACTCATACCCCAGTAAAACTGGGTTCAGGACGGGGAATAGCAAGTCTCATGGGCTTATTGGAGGTCTTTGAGGAAGTATCATCATATCATGATGATTTGGCAGGAGATGGCCCCGTGGCATGGTTTTGTGATAGCAACTTTTCCCTAAGTGTCTGCAAAATAAAAGAGCTGGTGTGGGGGACCAGAGGGATCTTGAGGTCTGAGTCCATAGGACACTCAAAGCTGCTACGCAGGTTGACTCTGTGGTTAAGAAGGCATACGGTGCTTCAGGGAGGGGAAGCAGTTCACATGCTCCTGCTTTTTTATCAATGGAGTTGAGCTTGTGAGGGTCGAAGGTTCAGGTTCCCAAGAGTGAATATCACCAGTAGCCTGTCCTGGTCCAACCCCATGGACTCCAGGCCAAGACAGCTCACCACTGCCTCTACCTCCTCAGGAGGCTAAAGAAATCTGCCATGGCCCCTTTGAGCCTCACCAACTTTTATCAATGCACAATAGAAAGCACGGTACGGTAGCACAGCGGCTAGCCCAATGCTTGGCAGTACAGGTGACCCGGGTTCATTTCCCGCCACTTTCTGTGAGGAGTTTGTCCGTTATCCCCGTGACCACATGGGTTTTCTCCGGGTGCCCTGGTTTCCTCCCACAGTCCAAAGACGACCCTGTTGGTAGGTTAATTGGTCATTGTAAATTATCCCATGATTAGGCTCGGATTAAATTGCTAGGCTAGGTGGGTTCAAGGGCCAGAAGGGGGAACTCCGCACTGTATCACAATAAATAAATGAATAGATTGCCTTCATTTGCAGCTGACCTAGAGTGAGATGAGGAACTGCCGTGTGTTTGTTCTTGCAGAAACATGGCTCCAGGACAACATCCCATGCACCGCTGATCTTCAGACCATGCTGCTCCGGGACTTGTGCAAATATTATTTTGTGACTCTGCGTGCTGTGTATGACTTTATCGCTTTGGCCCAGGAAGAACAATATTGAACAAAACTGAACAATAACTGAATACATCTGTACATATGAATGACAATTGAACAAAATTGAGGAAGCAACAAAACGGGATGAAGGGGGTTCCGCAGAGGCCAGTGGTGAGCTGCGGCTGATTGGAGTGATTTAGAGGAAGGACACATGTGCTTCATGGTTGTCATGTCTGTGGATCATTCGGAACATCAGGGAAGTGCAACCGTGAAGGGGGAACCTGTGGAAGTATCCACTTTGAAGGGAAACATGATTAAAGAGCACAGCTTAAATGGAGGAAGATGGCAAAACGCTGGGGATTTGTGGGTCCTTGTGCACAAAACACCAGATCCATCTTGCTGGTGGCCACGGGGAGTGGGGATGAAGGGAGGCTAATAGAATGCAGGCTTTTGGCTCAGAGGAGCTGAACTGTAAAAGTTACTGCAGGGCTCCAGTGAGACCAGATCCAGAGCACTGTAAAGAGCTTTAATTGAATTACTTAAAGCAAGACACATTACCACTGCACTGGTAATTGGTTTATGATTATCCCAGGTACTGAGGCAGAGTGAAAATCTTTGATTTTGATCCCATTCAGCAGACAGTTTCACAATCTCAATACTTTGAGGTAGTACAAGGGAAAAGCAGTACCAGAATGGAGAATATACAATTACGGTTTCAGAACACGGGAAGTGCCACGAGACCAAAAGGTGCCACGACCATAACAAGGTAGTCTGCGAGGTGAAGTGTGCTACCTCTTATCATATAAGAGGTCTGTAAAGCTGTCTTTCAGCCTGGTGGTGGTGCACTTTCAAACTCCTTTTCATTCTGCCGTCTTCCTCCTTCCTTTCCAGTCCTGAAGAAGGGTCTCGGCCCGAAACGTCGACTATTTATTCATTTCTGTATTTGCTGCCTGACCTGTTGAGCTTCTCCAGCATTGTGGGTGGGTGGGTGGGTGGGTGTGTGTGTGTGTGTGTGTGTGTGTGTGTGTGTGTGTGTGTGTGTGCGTGCGTGTGTGTGTGTGTGTGTGCGCGTGTGTGCGTGTGTGTGTGTGTGCGTGTGCGTGTGTGTGTGTGTGTGTGTGTGTGTGTGTGTGTGTGTGTATATGTGTGTGTTGCTTTGGATTTCCTGCCTGATGGAAGGTGGCGGAGGGAGAAGGGAGAATGTCTGGGGTGGGTGGGGGGGGGGGGGGGGTCTTTGATTACACTGGCTGCTTTTCCAAAGCAGTAGGAGATGTAGACAGAGCCCGTGGCAGGGCGCCTAGTTTCTGTGGTGAGCTGAGTCCATGACTCTCTGTAGTTTCTTGCAGTTACCATACCAAGCCATCACACATCAAAATAGAATGCTTTCTACAGGGTATCTACAAAAACTGGTGAGGATCAGTAAGAAAATATTGAATTTCCTTAGCCTTCTGAGGAAGCAGAGCCACAGGTGTGATTTCTTGGTTGTTGGTCTTCGTGTCTGGATCAAAGCAAATTGCTTATGTTCACACCATAAGACCAGAAGATAGAAGAGCAGAATTAGGCCATTTAGCCCATCGGGTCTTCTCCACCATTTCATCATGGCTGATCTATTTCCCTCTCAGCCCCTACACCTAGGGATTTTGAGTTCTCGACCATCTCCTCAGCACAGAGAAGGGCATGTGCCCCACGTCACTTCCTGGTCAATGACCAGCTCTCTTGTTTTGGGGTAAAACATGTCGTCTTGCCACTCTGCCACTGGCTCTCTGTCTCCTTCCAGTACCCTGTCTTGTGCTTATTTCAGGTCTGGCCCAGGACAGTGGTCTCATCTGTGGACTTGTACATGGAGTTGGAGTGGAACTGTGAGTGGGTGGGGAGTAAACTCAAAGGCCGAGAACACTGTCTTGTGGGGTACCGGTGTTGCGGAGAATTGTGTTGGAGGTGTTGCTGCCTACGTTTACTGGTCATGGTCTATTGGTCAGAAAGCAAAGGACCCAGTTGCAGAAGGTAGTGCTGAGGCCCAGGTCCAGGAGTTTGGGGATGAGTTTATCTGGAATGATAGTTCAAAGTAAATTTTATTATTGAAGTACGTATATGTCACCATATATAACCCTCTGCTTCATTTGCTTGTGGGCATACTCAACAAATCTATAGAATAGTAACTATAACAGAATCAATGAAAGACAGCCCTACTAAGGCATTTAACCAGAGTGCAGAGGACAACAAATTGTGCAAATGCAAATATAAATAATGAGAACGTGATAAGAATAAAAATAAATATCAAGAACATGAGATGAAGAGTCCTTGAAAGTGAGTCTGTAGCCTGTGACAATATTTCAGTGATGGGGCAAGTGAAGCTGAGTGAAGTCGTCACCTCTGGTTCAAGAGCCTGATGGTTAAGGGGTAATAAATGTTCCTGAACTTGGTGGTGTGAGTCCTGGGGTTCTTGTACCTTCTACCTGATGGCAGCAGCGAGAAGAGAGCATGGTCTGGGTGATGGGGGTCCTTGATGATGACGGCTAGTTTCCTATGATAATGTTTCATGTAGATGCGCTCAAAGGTCAGGAGGACTTCAGCCATGATGGTCTGGGTACAATCCACTATTTTAGGATTGTACTGAAGGCAGAGCTTTAGTCAATAAGTAGACATTTGATGTAGATGTCTTTATGCTCCAGATGTTCCAGAGATGAGTGTAGGGAGTCAGTTCACTGGAGGTTCATTGGGATGTCCTGGGAATGGAGGATTCTCTAATGAAGAAAGATGGAGGTGGTTGGGTCTGTACTCACCTGAGCTTAGAAGATAGATTGTCTTATTAACATAGAAGGTTCTTCATTTTAAGAATAAACTTTATTCGTAAAAATACATAAGAAATCAGGACTGGGAAGGAAGGGAGAAGAAGCTGGAATAAGAAGGTACAAGCTGGAAGGTGATAGGTGAAGCCAGGTGAGGGGGAAGGTAGTAGGTGGGGGAGGAGAGGGGATGCAGGGTCCACTCACCTACTGCCCCCACCCCCCTTCCTTTCCAGTCCTGGTGAAGGGTCTTGGTCTGAAACATCGATTTGTTCCTCCCCGTAGACGCTGCCTGACCTGCTGAATTCCTCCATCGTTTTGTGTTACTCCAGATTTCCAGCACCTGCAGAATCTCTTGTGTTTATGAACACCACTCATGGAGCATCACAGAACAATGCACCCTCCCCCCCCCCCCCAAAGTTGTGGGGCAGATTGAGTATATCGAAAGCAGATTGATTAGAAGATGGGAAAGGATGACAGCTACAGAGAAGTGCAGTGCAGAGAAACAATAAAGTGCAAGATCATAACGAGATAGATTGTGAGGTCAAGAGGCCATTTTATCATACTAGGGAGCCCCATCTAATAGGCTTATAACAGGAAGAAGGAAGCTGCCTGTGACCCTGGTGGTACGTGCTTTTGTGTCTCCTGCCCAATGGAAGAGGGAGGAAGAAAGACCCTCATGCTGGGCGGGGTCTTTGATGATGTTGTTGGCTGTACTGAGGCAGTGAAATGCCTGGACAGGTTCCATAAAAGGGAGGCTGGTTCCCATCATGCTGAGCCGAGTCCACGGCTCTCTGCAGTTCCTTGTGGTCACACGCAGAGCTGTTCCCATATCAAGCCGCGATACTTCCAGATAGGCCCGGAAGGGCTGAGGAGTGCAGCTTCAGCAAACCTCAGCCCTCCCCTGTGCAGGGGACTTGCCCATATCTGGAGTCAACGTTCAGTCGGGGAACTCAGCTGGGCCTCTGCCTTGTGCACGGCGGTGAGATCAGCCGTAGAGATGAAGGGTGAGGTTGGGACTTTCTGCTGGACCCAGGGAGGATGAGTCTCACACTTCATAACGCACTCACTGACCACTAAGGGCCGGTAGCTGTAAGCAGAATAGTGGTGACATTTTCCTTGTTGCCTCAGTTCCTGTTGCCATATCCAACCACATCTATCGCAACAACCACCTGATCTGATGTCACACTTAGGGAGAAGCGGTCCTATGGGTTTAGGGAGTGCTGGGGAGAGAGAGAGAGAGGTCCTTTTCAGGCTGTGCTGTTGGAAGAGGCTTGGGGTGAGCTTGGACACGGGGGCCTATGTGAGTTAACACCTTGGGAGTGGTTGGGAGAAGGAGACCACGGAGGTTGAGGGTTTGTTGGTCAGTGGTCAGGTCGTTTCAGTAAAATTGGTAAATTAATAATTGTCACGTACCAACGCAGAGTGAAAATCTGTCTAGCATGCAGATCAATTCCTTACAACATTGTATTGAGGTAGTACAAGGATCAAGAAAAGAAGGATCAAAGCTCCATTTATGATCAAAGAATGTACGCAGTATACAACCTGAGATTTATCTTCTCCAGATAGCCACGGAACAAAGAAAACCATAGAAATAAATTCAAAGATAAACATCAACCCCCCCCCCCCACACACAAAAAAAAGCACTTACAAATTGTCCCAAATTGCATCACGCAACAAGAGCATCAATCCACCCCGCCCCCCCCCCCCCCCCCACACACAGATAAATTGGGTGAACTGTGAGAACATCAAATCCCAACACCACTTGCCCCCACACACAAAATAAACATAGATCCGGGAAATTAAATCACTCACACTGCAATTAGAAACAACACCTCCCGACGCAAAAAAAAGTACAGATCGAGCGAACCGCAAGAAAATCCAATCCCAACCACCCCCCACCCCCAACACACACACACACACACACACAAAAAAGTTAGGTCAAAATTAAATCACTCAGAAAGAACGGATGAAAACACAGAATATAACAGACAAAAAACTAAAATGAATCCAGTCCAAACCACAAGTCACAAAACTACTGACATCTATCCTCCGACAGCTACAAGGCAGATCTCTTAAACACAGAATCACAGCAGTGAGGGGGATAGACAAGGTGAAACCACACCAGATTGTAGAATAAATTGTTACAGTACAGTGTAGTGCAGATAATGAATAAGGTACAAGATCACAATGAGGTAGATCATGAGGTCTATCTTATCATACATAGGGAATGTTGAGTAATTTTATGACAGCAGGGTAGAAGCTTGCTACCCTTGAGTCTGGTGGTATGTGTTTTCAGGCCTTTGCATCTTTGGCCTCTTCTCCTGGGATTGTCACCTTGTCGTGGTGGAGAGGCATGTGAGTTCCTGGGATTCCGAGACCAATGGGCATGGACTTTGGCCATCTGATGCTTAGGCCTGTAGGGTCACCCAAGATGGTAAGGTTCCAGACAAAGAGCGATCCAGCCCAGGCGTCAGCCATGGAGCTGGCGGAAGGTAATGACATTGCAATAGCAAGGCAGGTGCAGGAAGGGTTCCCGGTCATTAGACCCTGACCCTGATCTGTCAAGAACTATGTGGTGGCTGTCCGTGGATTAACTTCCCGACGTTAAAACAAAATCACACACACACAAACGCTCTCCATTGAAGGAATCCACCCTAACGTCTCCTGGTTACGTAGATCCCCGATCGGTCTCCCCGGCCAACAACAGACAACTCCTTTGGAGAACATCATATTCTCTTTGAGTGATCTACCCGATGGGAGAGAGGAGCAGAGAGAACGTCCAGGGTGGCTGCCGTACTGAGGCAGTGAGAAGTGCAGCAGAGTCCATGGAGGGGAGGCTAACTTCCATGATGATGTGCGGAGCTCATCTGTGTCCACGTTCCCCACAGTTCTCTTGCAAAGCTATGTTACGTCTGGATAGGATGCTTTCCATGGGACACCAGTACAAATGGGTGAGTGTCAAAGAGGACATGCCAAATTTCTTCAGCCTTTTGAGGAAGTGGAGGTTGGAGACCATTCCTGGCCATAGCATCTTTACGTGGATGGACCAGGAAAGGCGATTGATGATGTCCACTCCTCGGAACCTGAAGCTCTCAACTCTCTCAAGCTCAGCACTGTTGGTGCAGTTCGGAGAATGTCTGCTGCCCCCTTCCCGAAGCCAATGACCAGCTCTTTAGTTCTGCCGACTCCGACTATGAGGCACCAGTTGTTGTCATGACACTGATGGTTTTGAGGTCGGTGGGGAAATTGGGAGGGGAAGGAGAAATGGTACCATTAGTGATGTATAACAGCTCCATAAGCCATGTGTTTGGGAGCTTGCAGAAGACATGGGTTTAGAGGCAGTGTTGGGTCAAACAGCCCATGAATGGAGGAGTTTTGGCAGATAGAGGCCCCAGTGGTTTGTTGATGGGGAGTGGGGCAGTGGGGGAGAGACACCAATGGGGAGTGGGGCAATGGGGGAGAGACACCAATGGGTAGTGGGGCAGTGGGGAGAGAGACACCAATGGGGAGTGGGACAGTGGGGGAGAGACACCAATGGGGAATAGGGCAATGGGGGAGAGACACCAATGGGGAATAGGGCAATGGGGGAGAGACACCAATGGGGAATGGTACAGTGGGGGAGAGACACCAATGGGGAGTGGGACAGTGGGGGAGAGACACCAACGGGGAGTGGGACAGTGGGGGAGAGACACCAACGGAGAGTGGGACAGTGGGGGAGAGACACCAACGGGGAGTGGGACAGTGGGGGAGAGACACCAATAGGGAGTGGGACAGTGTTGGAGAGACACCATTGGGGAATGGGACAATGGAGGAGAGACACCAATGGGGAGTGGGACAGTGGGGAGAGAGACACCATTGGGGAGTGGGACAGTGGGGGAGAGACACCAATGGAGAGTGGGACAGTGGAGAGACACCAACGGGGAGTGGGACAGTGGGGGACAGACACCATTGGGGAATGGGACAGTGGGGAGAGAGACACCAATGGAGAATGGGACAGTGGGGGAGAGACCAATGGAGAATGGGACAGTGGGGGAGAGACACCAATGGGGAGTGGGACAGTGGGGAGAGACACCAATGGGGAGTGGGACAGTGGGGAGAGAGACACCAAAGGAGAGTGGGAGGCAGTGGGGGAGACTCCATTGGGGAATGGAACAGTGGGGTAGAGACACCAATGGGGAGTGGGACAGTGGGGAGAGAGACACCAAAGGAGAGTGGGAGGCAGTGGGGGAGAGACATGAATGGGGAGTGGGAGGAATGGGTTAGAGACCCCAATAGGGGTTGTGGGGGTCAGTGGGGAGTAACCCCAATGAGGAGTTGGGGCTATGGGGAACATGTCAAATAGGCTCTGAGGTTTAGTGAATGCAGATTCTATCCCTCTTATCTTCACCCCCTATTTGTATCCCTCTGCTTCTTCCCCCTGCATTTGCCTTTCCTTTTCCATCTCCTCCTGCGGTTCCTCTCTTCCTGAAGGCGGCAGGTCAGAGCTGCCCACCTTATTAACTTTTGCCATGTCAGTATTGGGGAGAGGAAAGGCTGCGATCCGGGGAGGGGCTGGAGGAGGCTGTGCTGCTAATGGAGTGCCCCCCGGGACTCCGGTGCACCGAGCCTCTGCTCATTCACACAGCCCGCCCTTTCCGGCAGCCAGCGCTCGCCGTGGGCGCTGCTGAACCAGTTAGCGGCTGGCATCAACCGCGGTCCTCGGCTGCTCGTACTGAAAGGAGGGGCAGGGTGGAGTGAGAGAGATGGAGTGGTGGGGTGTTGGAATGGAGTGAAAGCAGGGATCAGTGGAGGAAGGAGGCAGTTCAGCAGGAGAGGGTGCAGGGCGGGGAGAGCGAGGGCCGCCCCTGTGGGTGGGGGGGAGAGTGGGTTCAGCAGAGCTCAGCTGTGTGCAGGGGACTCACCTGTGCCTGGTGTGTGAATGGAGTCAGCATTAGATCAGACAATGGGGCTGGGTCCTTGCCCTGAGCACAGCAGTGAAATCAGCCATTGAGCTGGTGTTTGAGTTCAGGTCTTCTGCTTGGCACAGTGGGTTGTGTCTGACTGACTCACTCATTTACCTGAAAACAAAGGCGAGGCACAGTAAACAGAACAGTTATGACTTCTGGTTAGCTCAGATCCCGTTACCACACATCAACCACACGTATTGTAGTAATACATGCGTTTGATGTCTCCATCATTATACATGGCCCGATGGTCTGATATCACAGCAGAAAGTGCCTCTTTGCTCCAAAGACCATAAGAGCCAAATTAGTCCATTCAGCCCGTCAAATCTGCTCACCATTCCATCATGGCTGATTTATTATCCCTCTCAACCCCGCTCTCCTGCTTCTCCCAGTGACCTTTGATGCCCTCACTAATCGAGAACCTTTCAACCTCTAAGTGCTGATCTGGGGCTATGAGGGCGGCACCGTAGCATAGTGGTGAGCACAGCATTCTACAGTACAGGTGACCCAGTTTCAGTTCCTGCCTCTGCCTGTAAGGAGTTTGTCCCTTCTCCCCGTGACTGCGTGTGTTCCCTCCAGGTGCTCTGGTTTCCTCCCGCAGTCCAGAGACGTCCGAATAGTTGAATTGGTCTTTGTAAATTTAAAGAGTCAAAGTGCACTTACTTTCGAAGAATATTACATAACCTTGAGCTTTGTCTGCTTACATGAAGCCACAAAGCAAATATCCGGAAAAAACCGAATTTAAAACCAGACCAACGCCCGATGCCTGGGGGAGAAAACACAAATCATGCATTCTGAATCAAATTGATCTGAATCCTTAGAATGGGCCGGTGTTGGCCCAAGCCTCGGTCTCAATTTATCATGTCAGTGGGGCAAACTATCCTGTGATTAGGCTCTGATTAAATCGGGGGGTTGCTGGGTGGCACCGTTTGAAAGGCTGGGAGGGCCTGTTCCGTGCTTTATCTCAATAAATAAGTAAATTAACTAATATACCCAGTGACTTGGCCTCCACAGTGAACTCCACAGATTCACGGTCCTCTGGCTAAAGAGAACCCTGACTTTGGGTGTCGGCTGTGGGGAGTCGCCACATTCTCCCTTTGACCACGTGGGTTTTCTCTGGATAGCCATTGCTTTCCATACGCCAACAGGTTTATTGGCTGCCATCTCTCACATTTGTGTGTGGGTTAACGGAACAGAGTGTCAGGGGAGGTGAGAGAGAATAGGTCGCCGGGTAGAGGGCAACCAAGCAATGCTGAATGGGGCCGGAGAGATTTTCCGCAGGGGCCTGCACGGTCCCAGTGGGCCGAGTGGTAGTCTTCTGTTGCTGTAGTAACAATAAGAGAGCCTGAAGGATGGAGTACCCGAATTAATAGAGGAAATAGAGCACAAGGGCAAAATGGAAAACGGGGAGAGAAAAGAGGCAACCAGACAGACAGCAAGGCAAGGAGGCGGTTTGATTGTGCACTCGGCCAAGTGCAAATCGATCTTAATGTGGGCAATGAATGGGCTGCAGCAGATAACATCCACCAGTCTATTGCAGGGAATCCTGGGCCACGGTGATGTGTTCTTACAGTACCGTGCAAACAGCTAGGTGCCTAAAACCTTTGCAGGGCATTGTACCTGTCATCGTGGAGCGGAGAGAGAGTTTGTAAATCTGGGGGGAGCAAAACAAGTTGGGAAAGGCGAGGGAGGAGCTCGGCAGGAGGTGTGTGGGACAGGTGGCAAGGGAGGATTGACCTGGGTGCAGACATTCCCAGCCCTGAGGCACTGTGCCCAACACTTCCGCACAGTGCTGGAGTGATTTTTATGTGTTGCTCTGAACTGCTGCTGCAAAAATAAATCATGACATACGGGAGCGATGATAAACCTGATTCTGATGCGGGCCTCTGTTGTGGACGGAGAGTGGGAAAGGGGGATCATGGTTAGGAAGAAGGGAAGGGAGAGGGGAGCAAGTGGGAAGCACCAGAGAGGCACTCTGTAATGATCAATAAGCCAAGTGTTTGAAGTCAAGTTACTTTGCCTGGTGTCACCGGGCTGGGTGTGTTTGCACCCCCCCCCCCCCCCCACCGTCCCAGCACTCTTTCTCTGCCACCTGACCCACACCCCTCCCACGGTGCTCTGCCCTCACCATTTCCAACATCCTTTGCTCCCACCAGATTTACAAACTCGCTCTCTGCTCCACGTTGACAAATACAGTCCCGTGCAAAAGCCTGAGGCACCCTGGCTATAAATATATGCCTAAGGCTTTTGCACACTTCTGTATGTACTTGTACCACCAGGTCTATGACACTCTCCAGGGTCCTGATATTGACCAGGCATGTTCAAAGGTTCAAAGTACAAAGGCTCATTTTATTATCAAAGTATGTACACAGAATACAACTCTGAGATTCATCTTCCGCAGTTGGCCATGAGCTACAGAAAAACCACGGCAGTCGTTGGACAAAGATACTCCAACCCCTCTCCCTCACGAGAAAGCAAAAGAAACAAAACTTGCAAACCCCAAACCCCACCAACCCCTCCCTCACTGGTCGCCCGCCCAGACATGGCAGCTAAAACACCAAACCCCTAACCCCCAAGCACCCTCATACAAAAAAACAGCAACAACAGCATCAAACCCCCAACTCCTCTCTCGCACACAACAATCTAACAGATTGCTCACAAGGAACATCACCAACAAGAACATCAGACCCCGTTCCCAACCCCTCTATCACCCAAAAATAGTAACATATCACCCACCTGCCGATCCCCAACAAGAAAGAAAACAGTGAAGGAGACCAATGTAAACTACAGTCCACACCGATAATCACATACAGTATGTCTCCGAATTTCAAAAACATCCTATGACAGCTCAAACTCAGTCCTTCTGTGGGGAGCGACCGACCTGTGGCCTCCTGACCTCTGGCTTCTCGACCTCTGGCCTGACATGGCCTCCATGAAGAGCAACCACTGACCCGCGCTTCTCTGCAATTGCCTCGATGTTTCAGTCTTCCACAGCATTTCAATCGGTGATAAGTGGACTCAATAACGGCTCCGCACCCCGTCTCCGGTCTCCTGCACGAGACAACACGTACTCGCGGTCCTCCCCTGGAATTTCCTTTGGGGTCAGCACAGCGCTAGATCATTTGATCTAACTCCAGACTGTAAGTCTCGGGCTCCAACAGTTTCTGAAACACAATTAAGATAAAAAGAATAAGTAAAAGACGCCATCTTGACTGGAAATCCCCTAATGGGGTGTCCCGCCTGATTGAAATGACCAAAAATGCAATACCTCACTCTTGACCAAGTTAAACACCATCTGCCATTCCTTGGCCCATTTTCCCAGTTGATCTACACCCTGCTGAGATCTTAGATAAACACCTTCACTGTCCATGGCACCACAAATTTTGGCGAGGACACAGGTAGAGTGTGCAGGTAGAGGTGAAGATGGCACTTGGCATGTGTGCCTTCATTGGCCAGGACATTAGCTGCATGAACTGGGACGTCACCAAGTTGTTGGTGAAACCACAGTTGGCATATATAGTGTGTACTGTGGATAACCTGACAGAAGAATTTAAATCATGAGGGGTGTGGATAAGGTGGAAGATCGTGGTCTTTCTCCAAGAGTAGGGGAAGGTATAGATTTAGATAGGGAGGGTAAATTATTTAAAGGGGACCTGAGGGGGCAACTTTTTCTCACAGAGGTGGTGGGTGCCTAGAAGGGGCTGCAACAGAGGAAGTATGTCTGTGTCCACTTTACAGTGTGTATATGTGTCCACGTATGTGTGGTCAGGGTGTGTGTATGTGTGGATGTCTTTGTCTGCTTGACCCTACCCAGAGCTGAACTCCAAATGCATTGCTCTCAGGATTGCAGGAACTCACAAGCCTCTCCGCCATGACAAGGTGATGGTCCGCAGAGAAGTAAGGTCATGGTGTTAAGATCAAGGGGGAGGTCTCAGACAAAACATGATCCAATGAAGACCTTGATGGTGGAGCTGGCGGAAGATGATGACACGTCATAACGGCAGTGAAGGGTCCCAGTTGTTTTGTATTCCATGTCACTGGACCCTGACTCTGATCTGTAAAGGACTGCACGGTGGCTGCCCGTGAATTAGCCCCACTTTAAGCAAGGTCACACTCAGGCATCCCAACCTCCCGGAATAAGTCCCTCGATGATCATTAAGTGGTGAAGGGGACAGGATCGTGAGGACTGAAAGAAGTCACGAGCTGGCACATTGGGTGGTGGGTGGTTCATTCAGTCGCTGGGCTCTTCGACTGAGGCAGAAGGAGATCTTCAGCAGCTGCATTCATGACTAAGCAGCCCTATTTTGGATCCATTCTGCTCACCCCACTCGTGGAAGGGGCTGGAAAAAGTGCCCTAAAAATAACCTGCCTCCTGACTGGAAAAAGGATCCAGAGCTTTCCCAGCGTACATAATGAATAAACTCTTCTTGGGCTTCCAGCCAGGTACAGATATCGACATTAACCGAGGTTTCAATGACAGACTCTGCCGTCTTCATCAGTGATGACGTCTGGGTGTGTCTAGTCTGGTGGTATTTATGCCCCCATCATCCATCCCACCTGATTGGTTAGTCCTCATCCAATAATTTTTCCGCCGTCCCACCTTGTTCACAATCAAATTCCAGTTCTTACTTACAGCAAGAACTTCCTCCTCGTTAAAGAATTTAGAAAACAATTTTAACAAAGACGAAGGTCTCGCTCTAAGTAAGAGCTGGAATTCGATTGTAAACAAGGTGGGACAACAGAAACCTGATTGGATGAGGACGAACCAATCAGGAAAGATGGATGAAAGGGGTTATATATACCACTGGACTAGACACGCCTAGGCAGTATCCCTGATGAAGCTGGCAGAGTTCCAGACTGGATTACCACGTCCAGGGGGATCACCATATGTGGTCAGAAGCGAAGAAGCATGACCTTGTGAGCCTGGAATGTACGCACTCTGATAGGGAGTGCAACCAGTGATCGACCAGAGAGGAAAACTGGTAATCACCAGAGAACTGAGGAGATGCCTGATTGACCTGGTTGCTCTTTATGAAACATGCCTGGCAGATGCTGGGCAACTGAAGGAGGAGAAGAGTGGGCACACCTTCTTCTGGAAAGGGAAGGCAGATGACGAGCCCAGGATTTGCAATAAAGAACTGGCTTGTCAGCCGGACTCTCTGAACCTCTTGTGGGGATCAGTGAATGTCTCGTGATGATCTGTTTGGTGTTTGCCAACGACCAAAGGGCAACTGCCCTGACTGCTTATGCACCAACTCTAGATTCACACGAGGATTAAAAAGAGTCCTTTGATGCTTGCCTAGATGTGACACTGTCAAGCATCCCCAAAGAGGGTAAGATAATTCTCTTAGTGTACTTCAGTGCTAGGGTTGGTCATGACTTCAACCTTTGGAAGGGATTGGCAACATCAACTGAAATGGAGGACTACTTCTCACTGTATGTGGGGACATAGGGTCAGGAGAAGTAGAGTCTGTATGGTTAGAATTGAGGAACAATAAGGGCAAAAGGACCCAAATGGGTGTTGTCTACAGGCCACCAAACAGTAGCACGGATATTGGGTGCAAGTTGAATAGGGAGTTAACATTGGCATGTGGCAAAGGTAATGTCGCAGTAGTTATGGGGGATTTCAACATGCAGGTGAACTGGGAGAATCAAGTTGGTGCTGGACCACAGGATAGGGAGTTTGTGGAGTGCCTACAGAATGCATTCCTGGAATAGCTTGTACGAGAGCCGACCAGGGACAAGACTATTCTGGATTAAGTGTTATGTTATGAACAGGATTTGATAAGCGATCTTGCAGTAAAGGAGCCATTAGGAGGTAGTGATCACAATATGATGTTTTCATCTGCAATTTGAGAAGGATAAGGGCAGCTCGGAGGTGTCAGTGTTGCAGTTGAACAGGGGAAACTATGGAGCCATGAGGGAGGAGCTGGCCAAAGTTGACTGGATGGATAGCCTAGCAGAAAAGACAGTGGAACAGCAATGGCAGGTATTCTTGGGAATAATGCACGAGGTGCAAAATCAGTTCATCCCCCGGAGAAGGAAGGATTCAAAGTGGGGAAAGGGGTCACAGTGGTTGACAAAGGAAGTCAGAGATTGCATGACATTAAAAAAAAGGAAGTATGACAGAGCTAAGGTGAGTGGGAGGAAAGATGATTGGGAAGTTTTTAAGGAACAACAGAACTTAATTAAAAAGACAATACGGGGGGAAAAATGAGGTACGAATGCAAGCTAGCCAGGAATATAAAGGAAGGTAGCAAAAGCTTTTTTAGGTATGTGAAGAGAAAGAAGATAGTTAAGAACAATGTTGGGCCCTTGAAGAAAGAATTGGATGAAATTGTTATGGGAAACAGAGAAATGGCAGAAGAATTTAATGAGTACTTTAGATCTGTTTTCACTAAGGAAGACACAAGCAATCTCCCAGATGTATGGATGGGCCAAGGACATAGGGTAACAGAGGAAATGAAGCTGATTGACATTAGGAAGGAAACAGTGATGAGAAGACTGACGGGACTGAAGGCTGACAAATCCCCAGGTCCAGATGGTCTGCACCCTAGGGTACTAAAGGAGGTGGCCCTGGAAATTGCGGATGCATTGGTAATCATTTTCCAATGTTCCTTAGATTCAGGATCATTTCCTGAGGATTGGAGAATGGCTAATGTTATCCCACTTTTTAAGAAAGGAGGGAGGGAGAAAACAGAGAACTATCGTCCTGTCAGCCTGACATTGGTGTTGGGGAAGATGCTAGAGTCCATTATTAAGGATGAAATAGTGGCATATCTAGATAGCAGTGATAGGATTGGGCCGAGCCAGCATGGATTTACCAAGGGTAAATCATGCTTGACTAATCTGTTGGAGTTTTTCGAGGATGTAACCAGGAAGTTAGACGGGGGAGATCCAGTGGATGTAGTGTACCTCGATTTTCAGAAGGCAGTTGATAAGGTCCCACATAGGAGATTGGTGGGTAAAATCAAAGCTCAGGGGCATCGGGGGGAAGACATTGACATGGAAAGAAAACTGGTTGGCACATAGAAAGCAAAGGGTAGCGGTGAATGGGTGTTTCTCAGAATGGCAGGTGGTGACTAGTGGGGTGCCACAGGGCTCGGTATTGGGACCACAGCTGTTTACAATTTACGACAACGATTTGGATGAAGGCATTGAAAATAACATCAGCAAGTTTGCTGATGATACTAAGCTGGGTGGCAGTGTGACATGTGATGAGGATGTTAGGAGAATTCAGGGTGACTTGGATAGGCTGGGTGAGTGGGCAGATACTTGGCAGATGACGTTTAATGTGAATAAGTGTGAGGTTAAGTTTGGGACTAAGAACAGGAAGGTCTCCAGAGTTAAGGAAGGACATCCTGGCTGTAGAGTAAGTGCAGCGTAGATACACGAGGTTAATTTCTGGGATGTCTGGACTGTCTTACGCAGAGAGGTTAGAGAGACTGGGCTTGTACACGCTGGAATTAAGGAGATTGAGAGGGGATCTGATTGAAGCATATAAGATTATTAAGGGATTGGAGAAGATAGAGGCAGGAAATATGTTCCAGATGCTGGGAGAGTCCAGTACCAGAGGGCATAGTTTGAGAATAAGGGGTATGTCATTTAGGACAGAGTTAAGGAAAAACTTCTTCTCCCAGAGAGTTGTGGGGGTCTGGAATGCACTCCCTCGGAAGGTAGTGGAGGCCAATTCTCTGGATGCTTTCAAGAAGGAGCTAGATAGGTATCTTATGGATAGGGGAATCAAGGGATATGGGGACAAGGCAGGAACCGGGTATTGATAGTAGTCGATCAGCCATGATCTCAAAATGGCGGTGCAGGCTCGAAGGGCCGAATTGTCTACTTCTGCACCTATTGTCTATTGTATGTGCGGACCAAAATCTTACCATCACAAACACTCTCTTCCACCAGCAAGACAAATACAAGGCATCTTAGATTCAGGATCTAAGCATTGGCATCTCATTGACGATGTCATAAGGGCCATGATTGGCACAGCTCAGGGTGAAGGAGCTAAAGATTCTTGATGGACCAAGAAAGCCCTGGAAATCCGGAGACTGGCAGCCTCTGGTGACACAAGGGGCTTCTTGAGTTTCACCGAGTAGCATTTGACTGGTCTCCCTCTCCCCCCCCATTCACTGCTGCCGGAGGAAGGTGCAGGAATCTTGGGTGTTGGGTGAGGTTCGATCGGCACAGCTGGTGTATTGAACTTGTCTTTCGAGGACTCTGTGGTTCATATTACACGCATTTCTAGTTTCTGGCTACACCTTGTTTTGCTATTTTGCACAATTTTGATCAGGGCACTTTGACGTGGACTGTCTGTGGCCTGCAGTCAACGATCGAAACAGAGCTAAATTGAACTAAACATTCCTAGACCGTTTCAAGGACTCTGTGGTTTGATCTTTAAGATTCTGTGTGTTATTCGCTCTTTCTTTGCTGTTTACACAATTTGTTCTTTTTTTTCGCACATTGGGTATTTGATATTTTCTTTGAACAGTTCAAATGTTCCAGTACTGTGCAAAAGTCTTAGCCGCCCTGAGCTTTATACATGCGCCTCTAAGCCTTTTGCACTGTATATTGGTCTCTGTAAAACTTGCGTGAGTGTGTGACCATACTGTTATACTGGTCACAGTTTGAAACTGTGGGAGTGTGACTGGCAATGAGTTACACTGGTGACTGTGACACCTGTGACACTGAATTACTTCGGTTACCGTGGGAAGGTGTGACACAGTGGTACCAATGTGCTAATGAATCATGCCCTGGTATCAGAACATTGACGCCTTTGAATGGAAAGACCCATGAAAGGTAGTGGATTCGGCCCATTTCATCATAGGTAAAGCCCTCCCAAATACTGAGCCCATCTACGTGAAACACTGCCGCAGGGAAGCAGCATCCATCACCGGGGACCCCCACCACCCAGGCCAAGCTCTTTTCTCACTGCTGCCATCAGGTAGCAGGTACAAGAGCCTCAGGACTTGCACCACCAGGTTCAAGAACAGTTATTACTCCTCAACCGGCAACCTCTTGAACAAAACAGGATAACTACATGCTATTACAGCCATATATCCTTCCTTGGAACGTGTCTCTGTCGTCGGCTGACTCTAGTTGGCTTCAGGGTCCGTTTTCGAGCTTCTCCATTTGGACCTTCTGAAGATCCCAGTTAGTCCTGACGAAGGGTCTCCGCCCGAAACGTTGACAGTGCTTCTCCCTCTAGATGCTGCCTGGCCTGCTGTGTTTTGTGTGTGTGGCTTGAATTTCCAGCATCTGCAGATTTCCTCATGTTAACTACACTCACTTGCCCATCCGTTGAGATGATCCCACAACCAATGATCTCACTTTAAGGACTCTTTATCTTGTTATTTCGTGTTCTCATTATTTATTTATATTTGCATTTACTCTACTTGATCTTTCTTTGATGCTGTTACTGTTCTATAGATTTGCTAAGTATGCCCACAGGAAAAAGAATCTCAGGGTTGTATATTGTGACATGTATGTACTTTGGTAATAAAATTTACTTTGGACTTTGAAATTTGAGCTTGAACTTAGGTCCATGTGGGTCCATATATCTGTAAGCATATATGGTTCATGAATGTTTTTTAAAAATGTATTCATTTACCGGATGTGGGTGTTGCTAGCTAAGTCACATCTGTTGCCCATCCCTGGTTGCCCTTGAGAAGGTGGTGATGAGCTGCCCTTCTTGAACCACTGCGGTCCCTGAGGTGTAGGTACACCCACAGTGCTGTTAGGGAGGGAATTCCATTATTTTGACCCGGCGACAATGAAGGAACCACCAAGTTTCCAAGTCAGGATGATGAGTGACTTGGAGGGGGATCTCCAAGGTATCTGCTGTTCTTGTCCTTCTAGATGGTGGTGGTCGTGGGTCTGGAAGGTGCCGCCTTAGGAACTTCGGAGTGTTGTTGCAGTGCATATTGTAGACAGTACACACTGATGCAACTGTTCGTCGATGGTGGGGGGATTGGATGCTTGTGGAAGGGGTACCAATCAAGTGGGCTGCCTTGTACGGGATGGTGTCAAGCTTCTCGAGTGTTGATGGAGCTGCACTCATCCAGGTGAGTGGCCAATATTCTATTACACTCCTGACCTGAGCCTTGTAGGTGGTGGATAAGTTTGGGGGGGGGGGGGGGGGGAGGGTCAGGAGGTGAGTTACACGCCACAGGATTCCTACCCTTTGACCTGCTCTTTATATGGCTAGACCAGTTCAGTTTCTTGTCAATGGTAGGGAGTGTTGATAGTAGGAGATTCAGTGATGGTGACATCACTGAATGTGGTCAATGTTTTTGCGTGCTTAGCCTGTGATTGTGTGAGTGAACTTTAGTATGTCTATCTGTTTATAGTACAGTTTCACATACATGGTCAGGGTGCGTGTGTTTGTATGTGTCCCATTTTTGGGTGTGTGGTCATCGTCTGTACGTAGTTCTTTGCGTACGGTAAATGTGTTGCTGGTGGCTTTGAGTGAGCGGGTGTCCATAAGTACCCTTGTGTACTCAGACAGCCCCTGTCACCAGGTTTGTGTCCGACATCTCCAGCTCCTCTCAACTGTAGTGGCGGCAAGTTACCCTCAACTCTGACAATCTGCCCAGGAAGGCTGGAGCAGGAATGAAAGGAATTCTTTGTGAATCCTTCACACATCTTAGGGCTGTGCCTGAGTCCGCCTCACGTTCCCAACGGAGATTCCCGGTTTGTGCCGGAAAGCTCCAGCAGTGAGCGATCACGAGACTGAAATGTGGCTCACTCCCCCTAACATACAAGCAGGAACAGGAGTCAGCCATCTGCTTCTTCTATCACTCGGTACGATCACAGCTGACCTGATCTTTGTCCTCGACAATTTTCCCACTGATTCCACAGCTTTTGATTCCTTCTTAATCCAGAAGTCTATCTTTTTCAACTTGACCGCCAATTAGTGACTCAAGTCTGCACAGCGCTCCCAGCTTTCTAAAGCTTCTGATCTTCACCTTAAATGGGTGACACTTTACTTTTAAATTTCACCCCACAGATTTCCTCAGTATCACCCTGTCAATGAGATCTCCATTCCCTTTTGCTCTTTTGCTACTTCTTACTTAGACCTCAATTGATTCCAATTCCATGTTATAATCTTCCAAGATTATATCTGACTACACACTAATCTCCACAGTCTTTTCCTTCCTTTATTCTTCACGGAAGCGGATGATAATGGATTGATGAATGCACTACTTATTCATTTCAATTCAATTCAAGTTTAATTGTCATTCAAAACCATACATGTATACTCATGACAACACGCACAAAATGCTGGAGGAACTCAGCAGGCCGGGCAGCATCTACGGAAAAGAGTAAACAATCAACATTTCAGGCCGAGACCCTTCAGGAGGACTAATACAGCTAAATGAGACGGCGTTATTCCGGGGTCAAGGTGCAAAACGCGGTACCAAAAGTCACACACAGCACAAAGCGCACGCAAGAGAGCAAGCAGAAATGATATCGCGGTCACCTCAACAGTCTACAGTCAACCCCAACAGAGCTTGCCCTCCTCCCCCGAGTGATCACCGGTGGTGGGGGGGCCCTAACTCCCTTGCCACACCGCCTCCATGCACCGCATTGGCTCAATGACAGCCCCAGGCGACGCTGCGGCTCAAGGATCAGTCCCTCATGCACACAAGACAGCAAGCACAAACAGAACACAACTGTATGAAAGATAGAAACAACAGTGGGTTAGAGGAAAGATACCTCTGCAATTTCAATCAAGCACTCACAGGACCGTTATAAAGCTGTTCTAAAGAACCTAAAATAGGTCTATTTTCATACTAACAAGAATTCTAATTAGCCGTTAGTGGTTGCAGTATCCACTTCCTTTCGTCTATATCGCATCACACTTCCAGACAGATGTTATGAGTATGTGTTTAATGAAGAAATGCTAGAGATTGCTGCATTGTTATCCTACCTGCATTGCTTTAGCTGTCATGTAGCCAAAAGGCAAATCTGAACTGAACAACGCCTTTTGATTTTTTTTGCTTCTTTTGTGTTGAGTGGGGGGAGGGGGGTTTGAAGCCTGATGTTTTCCTTTGAACGGACGGGTTCCACGGTTTCTCTTTTGACACGGCTGTCTGTGGGCAAGGTGAAGCTCAGGGCCGTATACTTTGATAATAAATTTACTCCTGAATCTTTAGATATTTCTGAACGATCCTCAAATACTACCTCATTATTCTTTTCTTTTGCAGTATTTATTTTTTGAAGTTTATAGGAATGTTATACCCCTGCACTTTACTGTTGCCTCAAAACCACCTGCTGTTGACAGTAAATCTAATTCTAATTCTGATACTATTCTGACCAGTTTCCTTACTATAAGCATCCAGAATTGTTGCCACGTCTTTGCCCCAGAAACACTCAAAAATTTCTGTAGAAGTACCATGGAGAGCATTCTAACTCATTGATTCACCGTCTGATATGGGTGGGGGGGGGGGGGGGTTTGTAAACTTTACTCAACTCCATCATGGGCTCTGACCTACATATTATCCAGGACATCTTCAGAAAGGAGGGCGTCCATCATTAAGGGCCCCCACCAGCCAGGACATGCCCTCATCTCATTGCTACCATCAGGAAGGAGGTACAGGAGCCTGAAGGCACACACTCAGTGATTCAGGAACAGCTTCATCCCCTTTGTCATCCAATTTCTGAATGGACAATGAACCCATGGACACTACATTACTTTTTTATTTCTATTTTTGCACGACTTATTCAATTTAAATATTTAATATATATAATTACTATAATTCACAGTTTTCTCTATCATTATGTATTGCATTGCACTGCTACTACAAAGCCACCTAATTTTACGACATATGCTGGTGATACTAAATTTGATTCTGATCTGGTCCCAGCCTCAGTCACTGATTAGATAAGCATGTGCTCTGAATGTTATAAACACCCAGTTACTAAATGCCTTGATTTTTATATCTTTGTCTTCAGGTTCATGAATGGTCTCATCCCGAACTCTTGGCCTCGTAACCCGTGATGTCCCTCTCCTCACTTTCTACCCTCTTGAGCAGCACTTTTCTTCCCCAATGTCCTGCCCTTGGGGCCTCTGCCTTCATCCTGCAAAGCCTGATGGAATGAAATACTTGACGCTGCCAGACCTTCTGTGATGAAACCTCACTGCCCTATTGCTTCTCCGAAGTGGGCAGCCCTCTGACCGTGTGATATCCTCCCAGGAGAGCCCCTGTGACAAAGCAGCTGGCTCTCAGTGCAGCCATGGACTGTCAACTGTAATTCTAATGCCAGTGTCCATGGACGAGGCTTGAATCCGTCACCTTCATCAAAGAGTCATGGAAACAAGCCCTTCAGCCTAACCAGTCCTCGTCGAACACAACATCGTCTCTGCTAATCTCAGTTGCCTGCATTCAGCCCATAACCTCCAAAGCCCCTCTTCTCGATGTACCTATCCAAGTGCCTCTTAAATGTTGCAATTGTACCCATCTTGGCCACTTTGTCTGACAGCTCATTTCATAAGATCATAGGAGCAGAATTAGGCCATTTGGCCCATCGAGTTTGCTCCACCATTCCATCATGGCTGATTTGCTATCCCATGCAACCCCATTCTCCAGCCTTCTCGCTGTAGCCTTTGACACCTTATTAACCAATAATCTATCAACCTCCGCTTGGCCTCAATGACTTGGCCTCCACAGCCATCCATGGCAATGAATTCCACCATATTCTGGCTAAAGAAATACCTCCTCATCACTGTACTAAAGGGAGGTCCTTCTATTCTGAGGCTGTGCCCTCTGGTCCTAAACTCCCCCACTATAGAAACATCATCTCTAGGCCTTTCAAAATTCAATAGGTTTCAATGAGACTCCCCCTTCATTCTTCTAAACTCCAGCAAGTGCAGGCCCTGAGGTATTAAATGCTCCTCATATGTTAACCCTTTCATTCCTGGGAATCTCCTCTGGACCCTCTCCAATGCCAGTGGCATCCCTTCTTAGGTAAGGGGACCAAAACAGCTCACATTACTCTGTGTGGTCTGGCCATTGGATTATAAAGTTTCAGCATAACATCCGTGCTTCTATATTCTAATCTTCTCGAAATGAATGCTAACATTGCATTTGCCTTCCTAATTACTGACTCAACCTGCGAGTTAACCTTTGAGGAACCCTACACTTGTACTCCCAAGTCCCTTTGCACCTCTGATTCCTGAATTTGATCCCTGTTTAGAAAATATGCCTTTATCCCTTTATTCCAGTGTGCACAACCATACACTTCCATTTGCCATTTTGCCCAGTTTTCCTAATCTAAATCCTTAACTGCTGTGATGTGAACTAGGTTACCAGAGAGTCACCATAGCTCATGGATATAGAAGGGTCTTATTCAGCAACAGGAATCATTCCGCTTTCGAGACACTTCTTAGAAGAGCAGGCCTGCCTGGCCCAATATTACATGACATTTTTATATGCTAAAGATCAAAGGTAACAACAGGACAATTCTATAGTTACAATGTACCTACAGTGCTTCCCTTGAATCACATGTAGTTTTCAAACAGCTTCTTTGCACCCACACTCCAGACACCCAGAGTGAGCGTCAACCCCGCTGACTCGGAGCTGCATTCATGCGTATGCAGGCATCTGAGCTCTGGGTGAAATGCTTTTTTTCTTTGCGATTGGCCCCAGCCCTGCAGCTCCAGGAAACCCATTGTTCTCAGCTGAGTTTTAAATTCCATCTGCTATCCACATGCAAATCTGAAGACTGGCTACTGTTGAACTCAATGTTTGTTATGTACCCTAACCCCAGGATGGGCTCCATTGACGCAGACTCCCTGCTTCCTCAACACTATCTGCCCCTCCAGTTATCTTTGTATCATCTGCAAACTTGTCAGAAAGCCATCAGTTCCACCATCCAGACCGTTGATAGATAACCAGAAAAGAAGCGGTCCCAACACAGTTCCCTGCGGAACACCCCTGCATCCAACCCGAAAATGCCCCCTTAATTCCAAGTTTTGCCTCCTGCCCATGCTCAATCTATGTGAGCATCTAGCTAAATCTAGAAAGTCTAAGTAAACAATATCCACTGTCTCTTCTTTGTCCATCCTGCTTGTTATTTCTTGGAAGAATTCCAACAGATTTGTCAGGAAAGATTTCCTCTTAAGGAAACTGTGCTGAGGTTGTGCCTCCAGGTATCCCAAAAGCACATTCTTAATAATGAACTCCAACATCTTCTCAACCACTAAAGTCAGGCTAACCGGCCTACACCTTCTTGTCTTTTGCCTCCCCCCCTTCATAAAGAGTGGGGTGACATTTGCAATTTTCCATTTCTCTGGAACCATTCCAAGACTAGCGATTCTTGAGAGGGGAGGGTGACTGGTGAGACCAGATGAGGAGGAAAGTGGGTGGGTGGGGGAGGTGGGATGATGTGAGGAGCTGGGAGGTGACAGATGGAAGAGGTAAAGGGTTGAAGAGGAACGAGGAGAGGACAGTAGACCAAGGTATAAAGGGGAGGAGGTGATGGGCGAGTCATGAGGATAGTCCTGCCATCAGGGCGGAGGTCAGCCGGACAGAATATGAGGAATTGTTCCTCTAACCTGCCTTTGGCCTCATTGTGGCAGAAGAGGAGGCCGTGGGCCGATATGAGAATGAGGAGTTTCACGGGTGCCGCTGAAAAATCCTGGTTGCTGCGGCGAACGGAGTGAAGAGGCTCGCCTTACCTCGCCCGGACTCCTGTCTCAGACCCTGCCCCTCTCCCCTCGTTGCTGGCTGTCTCCCACCTGAACTCCTCCGGCGCACCGTAACTCAGCGAGGCCTCTCTCCGTGGCCCGCCCTCCGGCAGCGTCCTGCCTGGCTCCTCGGGGGGCATCAGGGATGCCGCCGCTCGCTCACGGCTCCGCTTCCGAAGAACCCCGCTTCATATCGCGCATCTGCCCCCGGCAGGAAGTGCCGCGCTGAGCGCGAATGCCCACGGGGCTTCTGCTGCCGACAGCTGGGCTAGGGAGCGTGGGCAGAACAGATCCGCCTTTGGGGAAGGCACTTCGTACTTTCGCATTCAGACCCTAAAGGCGCTCCTGTTCTCAGTACGTACTGGGGAGTGTGGAATTACAAGGAAAACATTTGCCGGGGAGCAAGCCGCGAGTCGAAACGATAGAGATAGGAGGAACCATGAGAAAGCTTTGCCCACCCCCAAGAGTGGTGGGGTGTGGCCCTCACTCCTGGGACAGAATCCCTCACCACCCTGAAGTTCGGGTGTGTACCTGCGCAGGTAGGGGAGGGGGAATTGGCCCGGGGATCGATGGATGTGGCCGTCCCCTCTCTGTACCTCTTCTCTTTCCTGATTCAGCGCACCGGAGCTGCATCAACCTCTTCCCATCTGACCGCGTTGCGGGGCTCCAGTTTAAACTTTGGGCTGATCAAGAGGGGGAGAAGCATCTTAGCCTCCTCCATAGACAGTACGGAGCAAATGCTGTAGTGTGTGGGTCAGACCGTCGGGGGAGGGGGACAGATAGCACTGTCCATCCCACAACACAGCACCCCACTCACTTGACGGGGGGGGGGGTGCTTTTGAGGGAATTATCCCCAATTGTCCACTTTCTACCTTGAGAGTACTTTTTTCATAATTGAAAAGGCGGTGTCTTCTATAAAAGCGCCGTGTGTGAGAGAACCGCTGTACGGCAGAAGTCTACTCGGCCGGACGAATGAGCAAATCTGTCCGACAGAAGGAATAATTGACCCAGAAACAAGAGAGAGTCTGCAGGAGCTGGAAAGCCGAGCAACACACACAAAATGCTGGAGGAAATCAGCAGGCCAGGCAGCATCTGTGGAAAAAGAGCGAACTGTCGGCGGTTCCGGCCGAAACCCTTCAGCAGGACTAATTAACAAGTGTGTGTGTGTGTGAGAGAGAGTGTGTGTGTGTGTGTGAGAGAGAGTGTGTGTGTGTGTGTGTGTGAGAGAGAGAGTGTGTGTGAGAGAGACTGTGTGAGAGAGAGTGTGTGTCAGAGAGAGAGTGTGTGTGTGAGAGAGTGTGTGTGAGAGAGTGTGTGTGTGTGAGAGAGAGTGTGTGTGTGAGAGAGTGTGTGTGAGAGAGAGAGTGTGTGTGTGTGAGAGAGTGTGTGTGTGAGAGAGAGAGTGTGTGTGTGAGAGAGTGTGTGTGTGAGAGTGTGTGTGTGTGAGAGAGTGTGAGAGAGAGAGTGTGTGTGTGTGAGAGAGAGAGTGTGTGTGAGTGTATGTGTGTGTGAGAGTGTGTGAGAGAGAGAGTGTGTGTGAGAGAGTGTGTGTGAGTGTGTGTGTGTGAGAGTGAGTGTGTGTGTGTGAGAGAGTGAGAGAGTGTGTGTGTGTGTGTGTGCGCGTGTGTGTGTGTGAGAGAGAGAGAGAGAGAGAGAGAGAGAGTGTTGGTGTCTGCCGGTATAACATTTCAGTCTCCCATGGGATATTAATTTAACACACTGGAACCACTCTCCCAGAGGTATAGATAGAGATGAGAACCGGAGCTAGTGAATTATAAATCAGAGTCAGGTGGGGCAGGGTAAAGCAGAGAAAATGCAGAGAGCTAAAGGGTGACTGAAGGCTGAAGTACATAGGAGATGGCTAGTGGAAGATACTTCGAAGTTCAACAGGCGGACGGGATTTGCCAGAGCTAGACCGCTAGAGAGGACCCCCTCGGCGGTGGGCGGAGAAATTCAGTGCAAGCGAGCATTTAACCAGAATCAAAACAGGAACTGGGTAAGACAGAGGACAGAACAGCGGGAGGGTGTGAGTGAGAAAGGGAGCGTGGAGGAAGGAGGGGAGGTCATCGAGGCAGGTCCCAGGTGAAGAGAGATACATCAGCAGGCAAAGCTGCCAACAGGATAAAGCCCAGCCGGTCTGCTTGCGGTGTGGAAGGTCGGCGTTGGTCGGAAACATGTTGGAGAGGGTAACCCGGGCACCGGCGATGGTCCCGCTCCTCTGGACCACCCTGATCTTCACTGGGTTAAGCAGCAGCGAGCAACCAGCGGCCCAGGACATCAGCAAAGGAGTGGTAAGCGGTTTGGGTGCGTTCCCGCTGATCGCGGCGGGAGGGGACGCCGCGGGGCAGAGGTTGGGAATGAGGGAGCTGCGAGTGCTTGTGGCTGTAGTCAGACGGCACAGGCTTACGATGGCCGGAGAAAGAGAATGTGAGAGAGAGAAGGGAAAGAAAGAGGGAGAGTGGGAGAGCGAGAGAGAGAGAGTGATAAAGGGAAAGAGAAAGATAGATGGAACCTTGTGTATTGTGCTGATCACAATAGGGAGCTGAGATGTTAGTGATAACAGATTCAGTCGGAGTTTTCAAAGAGGGAGAGGTGGGTCGTGAATGATAGATGTTGGGGCTGTGATCGGATGACTTTTGCCGAGTCTATAGCTACAAACTGTATTGCAAGCAATCTTTCCATTTCTAACTAACATCGTCCCCATCAGTTCCTGTACTCCGGACATTTCAAATCCCCAAACGGTCATCGACGAGTCGGTGGCGCAATGCTCACCTGAAGTCGGTTGGTGCCCAGCCCATGGGCGTTGGGTGAGGTTAGCGGCTCTCTGCTGCGGGCGATCGACTGCCACAACAACGGCTCAAAGATTTATCAGCTGGCTCAGAAGTGAGAGAGTCCCGCCGGAGAGTTTCAGCACGAAGGCGCTGCCTGGCCTGCAGAGTTCCTCCAGCATTTTGTGTGTGTTGCTTGGATTTCCAGCATCTGCCGATTTTCTCTTGTTTGTGGTTGAAAGTATTGAGATTGCGGGTGGTAACGCCTGTGGTAGGTTACGGTTGAATGTAGCGTGTGAGCAACTCCGACCTTCTACGCTGCCGCGCCTGTTTCCCATTCCCATTCCACTGACTGCCGGAACTCTGCGCCAGACTCCTTATTTACTGCAGTCTCAGAAAGTGAGAAATCAGTTATGAAATTAAACGTCACGCTGCAGATTGGCATGGCGCGGCACGGTAGTATAGAGGTTAGCACAACGCTTTACGGGTTCAATTCCCGCCGCTGCCTGTAAGGAGTTTGTATGTTCTCCCCGTGACCACGTGGGTCCCCCGGGAGTCTACAGACCTACTGGTTGTTAGTTTAATTGATCGTTGTTAATTGCCCTGTGTTTAGGCAATTAAATTGCTGGGAAAGATTTCAGGTCAGTCCGGGCATGGAGTCTTCATTACACACCTACTTGAGAGTGTACCACACGAGTCTTCATTACACACCTACTTGAGAGTGTACCACACGAGTCTTCATTACACACCTACTTGAGA
Organism: Hypanus sabinus; assembly: GCF_030144855.1. Classification (NCBI taxonomy): domain Eukaryota; kingdom Metazoa; phylum Chordata; class Chondrichthyes; order Myliobatiformes; family Dasyatidae; genus Hypanus; species Hypanus sabinus. Next base: position 18,895,884 of record NC_082734.1, read on the forward strand.
GTGTACCACATGAGTCTTCATTACACACCTACTTGAGTGTGTACCACACGAGTCTTCGTTACACACCTACTTGAGTGTGTACCACACGAGTCTTCATTACACACCTACTCGAGAGTGTACCACACGAGTCTTCGTTACACACCTACTTGAGTGTGTACCACACGAGTCTTCATTACACACCTACTTGAGTGTGTACCACACGAGTCTTCGTTACACACCTACTTGAGTGTGTACCACACGAGTCTTCATTACACACCTACTCGAGTGTGTACCACACGAGTCTTCATTACACACCTACTCGAGTGTGTACCACACGAGTCTTCGTTACACACCTACTTGAGTGTGTACCACATGAGGCTGGTGCTTTCGTACTAGGAAGCTGGCAGAAGTATTTGAAAGCAGAGGATGTGGGTTATCATCTCGTCTCGTGTCCTATTTCTCCGAATCTGCTGAGTGAAGTTAAACACACAGCCCTGTGCATAAGCTAAATATTGCCATCATTGTTACTGTGTGCCGTGTCATATGACATGGGTGATCACAGTCTTTCCATGGCCGTGGCAAATTTTTCTACAGCAGAGCCTTGCCATTGCCTTCTTCTGGGCAGAGTCTTTCCAAGATGGGTGACCGCAGCCATTATTATCAATACTCTTCAGGGAACGTCTGCCTGATGTCAAACAGGACTTGTGATGTGCACAGGCTGTTCATAGGACGACAGCCCGCTCCCATGGCTTTTCGTGACCCTGATCGGGGGCTAAGCAGGTGCTACACCTTGCCCAAGGGTGACCTGCAGGCTAGCAAAGGGAAGGAGTGCCTTAATACAGACATATTTCCAACCCCCCCCCCCACCCAAAAGTAAAGGTGGAAGACCTTTATTTTGTGGATGTTGATTATAAGGGCCAGAGTGTGCACCAGCGCAGGTATATTCTGCCGATAGAGCTTCAGGCGGCTTTGCTTCTGGAGAATGCTGGCTGTAGATTCTCCATCCCTCCACCCTGCCACACCTTATGCTAAGTCTGAGGCCTCCGTTGGTCAGAGTTGACCATGGATGTTGTGTCCCGGCTGTCTAGATACCCAATCTGGGCAGAATGATATGGAGAGCAAGCTGTTGCCCATGTAGCGGGCTCCCCCCTCTCCATGCAACTGATGAACCCAAAGGAACGGCAGAGACTGATACAGTTTGGCACCAGCAGTATTGCAGGAGTTGCCAGTCAGCATTGAACTCAGTGTAGGCCTGCCTTAGGGACTCCAGCTCCGGACCCTCCCTGCCTTGAGGGTTTACTCCCAAAGCCTTCCCCATGAGTGGGTATAGCCGCCAGGCAGTGGGGGTTTGAGGTCAGAGTTTTCCTTCTCCTAGATGAGCTGCCAACCATGGCTGATGAGCCCTATTGAAGTGACTGGTTGTAAGGTGCCAGTAATCCACCTTTTCCCCCTCTCCTGTCAGTAGAAACGCTACCGCCGGGCTCAATAGCTAAGCCACTGTGAAGGCCAGGAGCTAGACGGTTGTCAGAGACGATTTGAGGTGCACGCCATTGGGAGCGTTTAATCGGCAGTGGGAGCTTGTCCCCATTACCACCCCTGGCTATAACAATCTTAAGGAACCATATGCTAAGTAATCATTACAGTTATGGTGGCAAAAGCACTAAAAATATTATTGATATCACTAGGTACTTTTAAACATTATATAGGTAACTGCAGAATCCCATTCACTCTGATGGCACTATACTTTAATAACCTCCCAACACTTTAAACTTTAACTGTGACTACCTTCACCTCACTATACCCCTGCCTAACCCTGCTCCCAGATGCAAATGGTTTGAAGAAGCCACCTCCATCTATATGTGTTATCTACCATTTTATTTGATTTTCACTTCAGCTTTCAAGATTACTCGCAGCTGAGGCTGCATAAAAGGTTAGGAGTTCATCGTATTACAGGAAAGATATGAGCATGAATAGGAGATTGGCTGACTGGCGGGGGCAAAGAGTAGGAATAAAGAGGGCCTTTTCTGGTCGGCTGATGGTGATGAATGGTGCCCTGCAGGGGTCGACGTTGGGAACATTTCTTTTTGTGTTATATGTCGATGGTTTAGATGAAATCGGTGATTTTGTGGGCACGTTTGAAGATATGAGGATAGGTTGAGGGGTAGGTAGTATTGAGGAAGCAGGGTGTCTACAGAAGGACTTAGACAGATTGGGAGAATGGGCAAAGAAGTGGCAGATGGAATACAGTGCAGGGAAGTGTACGGTTATGCACTTTGGAAGAAGAAATACAGTAGAGGCATGGATTATTTTCTAAACTGGGAGGAAATTCAAAAGCCAAAAGGGACGTGCAGGATTCCCTGGAGGTTAACTTGCAGGTTGAGTCGGTGGTGAGGAAGGCAAATGCAATGTTCGCATTCAATTTGAGAAGACCAGCGTATAAAAGCAAGGATGTGATGCTGGGGCTATGGTCAGACTGAGCCTGGAGTATTGTGAACTGGTTTGGGCCCCTTATCTAAAAAATGATGTATGTATTGGCATTGGAGAGGGTCTAGAGTGATCCCAGGAATGAACTTTGACAAACTTTTATAGCTGTGTGTTGGAGAGTATATTGACAGGCTGAATTACAGCCTGGTATGGAAGCACCCAATGCCTTTGAATGGAAAATAATACGAAAAGTAACGGATACAGTCCAATCCATTTACGGGTAAAGCCCTCCATCGTTTACATGAAGTATTGTCACAGGAAATCAGCATCCATCATCAAGAATACCCACCACGCACAACATGCTCTCTTCTCGCTGCTGCCATCAGGCAGAAAGTACAGGAGCCTCAGGACTCGCACCCACCAGGTTCAGAAACAGTTATTACCCCTCAGCTATCAGGGTCTTGAACCACAGGGGGTAACTTCACTCCACTTTGCAATTTTTGCTCATTTCTTTCTCAATTCCTGGTAAAACATTGTTTACATTTGCATCATCTATTATTATATTGTAATTTGCCCTTTACTGTGCCTATTGTCTTGTTTATTAATTATTGTACTGTCTTGCACTGTTTTGTGCACTTTATGTAGTCCCATGTAGGTCTGAAGTCTAATGTAGTTCTGTGTTGTTTCATGTAGCACCAGGGTCCTGGAGGAACGTTGTTTCATTTTTACTGTGTACTGTACCAGCAGTTATGGTTGAAATGACAATGAAATTATGTCCAATGGACATTACGGAAAAATTTTTAGCTCTGAATCCTTGCCAGAAGGGTTTAGTAGCCATCATTTATAATATGATCATGAAAATACAGCTAGGAGTATCAGAAAAAATTAAGAAGGAATGGGAAAAAGAACTTCACTGTCTTATACCCACTGAGCAGTGGGAGAAAATTTTACAATTACGGTAGTCAATTCTTCTTCTATTTGTGCTAAACATGCCTTAATACAATTCAAGGTTGTATGTACATAGGGCTCACATGTCCAGGATAAACTTGCTCGATTTTATTCTTATGTGAATCCAACCTGTGACAGATGTCATTCTTAAGTCGCTTCATTGACCCACATGTTTTGGTTTTGCCCTTGCTTGCAAAATTATTGGAAAGATATTTTCGGCACTATTTCAACAGTTCTGAATATCAAATTGCAACCGCATCCTATTACTGCAATTTTCGGTTTATTAATGGTGGATAATAGTTGTTTATCCCCCTCAGCCTGGCGGATGATTGCATTTGTTACATTAATGGCTAGAAGATCTATCCTATTGAACTGGAAAGAAATTAATCTTCCAACTATATTTCAGTGGTTTTCACAAACTATTTCTTGTTTGAGTTTAGAAAAAATTAGAAGTGTTGTCTTTGACACTTCAGTTAAATTTGAAGAAACTTGGAGACCATTTACTCAACATTTTCACATGAGCTAAACTGACTTTTCCAAAACCTTACATTTATTATCCTTAATTATTTGGATGGAGGTGCGGAGTTATTGACGCTACCGTGTATTTTTGACATAATGCAATGGCCCATGTCGGTTAGGGTTTTTTTTCTTTTTTTTGGGGGGGGGGGCTTCTTATCTAATCCATTTTTTATAACCACTATGAGTTTGGGAGGTTATTATATATGGATTATCATCTATTTGTATTTATACCTTAACCTATTAATTATGTACCCTCAAGCTCTTTGTATTCATGTTTCATTTATGTTTGTTCAAAATTAATAAAAAGATTTAAAAAGAAAAACAACAATAAAAGCAACTTGACTTGACTTGCCTCATTATGGAAATGTTCCCTCAACCTATAGACCCATTTTCAAGGACTCTTCATTTCAGGTTCTTGATATTTAAGGCTTATTGATTTATTATTAAAATTTCTTTATTTTTGTATTTGCAGAGTTTGTTGTCTTTTGTACTTTGATTGAAAGCCCAAGTTGGGGCTTTTGTGATTTGTCAGTGATTTTGTTAGTATACCAGCAAGGAAATGAACCCTAGGGTTGTATATGGTGATATATACTGTATGTACTTTGATAATAAATTTACTTTGAACTTTGAATGAAAGGATTAGTGTATGAGGAGCATTTGATGGCTTTGGGCTTGTACTTGCTAGAGTTTAGAAGAAATGAGGGGGATCTCATTGAAACCTATCGAATATTGAAAGGCCTTGATAGAGTTTCCTATAGTGGGAGAGTCTAGGACCAGAGGGCAGCACCTCAGCATAGAAGGACGCCCCTTTAGAACAGTGATGAGGAGGAATTTCATTAACCAAAGGGTGCTGAATCTGAGTAATTCATTGCCATTGATGGATGTAGAGGACACGTCACTGGGTATATTTAAAGATAGGTTCTGGATTAGTCATGGTGTCAAGGGTTACAGGAAGGAAGGAGAATGGGCTTGAGAGGGATATTGAATCATCCAGAATGGAATGACCTAATTCTGTTCCTATGTTTTAATAGCTTTATGGTCTTAAGTCCTGACAATTTTGGACATGTCCCTCCAAACATCAGAGGAATTTATTTCCATGTAGTGGATCAGTGTTCTTCACAGATTCCTTCCAAACTGCTTAACCTGCCTTGATCCTCCCTTATTTTATTCTCAGAGATCAAATTTTATTGACCAACCCCACCTGACTTGTACCTTCTTGATCTTAATCGGTTCAGTTTGCTGCGTCTGTGGAAAGGTTCCCTCTCTCTCCTGCTGTTGAATTAATGCACGGTCTTCCCGAGGCAAGGGCCTCTTGATGGATGTTGTGAGCAGAATCAATGCCAAGCTGTTTCGATGGGAAGAGCTCTAGAATTACCAGCATTTTAGAAAGCTCTTGAATAGATCGCGCAAAACTGATCATTCACCTGACAATTTGGGACGCCACAGGCTCGTTCTCTCCCTATTAAAGATGCAGGGAGGTGTCACACAGCGAGAGGGGAGACCCACGGACGCAAACAACTTGCTGATTGCAGTGTTAAAAGTCTGCCACGTTGCTTTTTCTGAGTTCCCTGACTTGAGAATCGCCAGCGATCTCTTCCCCACCAAACGAGAGAAAGAGAGAGTGTGATTTACTGAGTACAGAGCCCTCCGATGGCAGATCTCTGTTCCCCATGTTCTGTTTTCGCCTGCACAAGCACATTCACAGGGCCAGGAGACCTCAGGCCCTTGGGATCTCGAAAATCGGCCGGCCGGTGAGGCCTGAGAGCAGGTTCCCATCACCGCGAAGAACCACAGTTTGAGTGCTGTTGCAGGTCAAGGGCACTGACAGAGCCCCATCCACCTCGGAAAAGGAAAAAAAGAGACATTAAAGGTAGAAATCAAGCTGTTTCCGCAGAGCAGTTGAAGAAGTGGCTCTCCAGTGCCATTGCTTCTCCGCCCATATTCCAGGTCATCTGAAGAACATAAAGACTGCCTTTATAGTACAACTACCCGAAACCTTTAAATTTCTTCGACTTAAATGCTGCACATCAGTCGCTGACGCTGGGTTATGCTGGTGGGAGTGAGATCACATTGTGACCTAGTTGGTCGCTGTCATATCCTGGTCTCAGCTCACCTTGAACTTCATTGCCAACTTTGTACCTTTCTGCCATTCACATCCAGTCTCACACTGTTAGCCACACAAAACGCAGGAGAAAGTCAGCAGGTCCAGCAACATCTATGGGGGGAACGAACAGTTGATATTTCAGGCCGAGCCCTTCATCAGAAAGGAAGGGGGCAGAAGTGAGGATAAGATTGTGGGGGAAGGAGGAAGGGTACAAGCTGGCAGGTGACAGGTGAGACCAGGTGAGTGGGTGGGGGCGGAGGAATGAAGTAAGGTGATGGCAGCGGATAGGTGGAAGAGTTAAATGTCACGGTCCCTTCTGGCACCTGGCTATCTTCCTCAGGAATTGGGCCTCAATCGCCTTGTTTAGTTCCCAATCATTCCCAGGTTCCACTAACTACAAGCACCTGCTTTCCATCAGCAAATGCAGGATAAAAACCCTGTGATCACAACAAGGAGGTGCCAGTTCATTGGTTGCCTTGTGTATGAGTAACCGCGTTCCATGGTTAGGACTATCAGTTCGAAGTCTAGCATCGTTCCTGAATTCTCTATGAAGACCAAGACTCAGGGTAAAGACTCCCTTGGCACCCATCCCACGCTCACTACGACCATAACGCCTCTCAACTTGGCCTCTGCGCCCGTGTCAGAAAAAGCAACGCGGCAGACTTTTAACACTGCAATCAGTAAGTTGTTTGCGTCCGTGGGTCTCCCCTCTTGCTGTGTGACACCTCCCTGCACCTTTAATAGGGAGAGAACGAGCCTGTGGCGTCCCAGATTCTCAGGTGAATGATCAGTTTTTCTGTACTGCAGATCGGGGTCTCTCTTGGGGGCTCTACTGTTGCTTGGTGGGTGGTGGATGCTAATGCTTTTTTGTTGAAGTGGGCGAGGGTTAATACTTTGCTGTTCCGCCACGTCCCTGTAAAAATAAAGGGCTAAAGGAGAGACTTCCTGATAGGAAAGGAGAGTGGACCTTGGAAGAAAGGGAAGGAGGAGGGGAAGCAGAGGGAGGAGATGGGCAGGTGAGGAGAAGGGATAAGAGGGTAATCAAATAGGGAATGGAAAAAGAGAGAAGGCGGAAGTGGGGAGAAATGATCAGAACTGGCATTAATTGAACAACTTGCCTGGACTGTTTCGATGATTTGTGGTTTGATGCTTTTATTCTTTGTTTTCACTCTTTTTTTTGCTGTTACGCATGATTTTTTTGCGCATTCTTTTCCTTTGCAGTTGGGGTTAGGGTGTCTTTTCTTTGAATAGGTTCTGTTCTGTGGCTGTCTGCAAGAAGACGAACCTCAGGGCAGTGTACTTTGAATCTCCGAGGTTGGAGATATCACCGTTAATACTATCAGGTTGGAGGCTACCCAGACGGACTTGCTCCTCCAACCCGAGCGTGGCGTTAGCGGAGGCCATCATGTCAGACAGGGAACGGGAAGCCAAACTGAAATGGGTAGCCACTGGGAGATCCTTCCTTTCGCAAGGGACAGAGCGAAGGCGCTCCACAAAGCGCCTCCCCAATTTGTAGGCGGGCCTCACACACGGCGGGAGTACCGGCCACGACAGATACTCGGCAGACTCGCAGGTGAAGTGTCACTGCACGTGGAGGAGCTGCTTGGGTCCCTGAATGGTGGCAAGGGTGAAGTTGTGGGGCAGGTGCTGCACTTGTGCCAGGAGGGAGATCGGTGGGGAGGGACGAGTGGACGAGGGGCTCGGGTAGAAAGCAATCCTCATGGAAAGCAGAGAAGAGGTGGAGGGCAAGATGTACTTAGCAGTAGGGTTCCGTTGGAGATCTTGGAAGTCCGGCACATAATTACTAATGTAATTTAGTACTAGTAATACTTACCAAATTGCACAGTCACTAGAGTAACTCAGTGCCAGTCACACTCCCACAGTTTCACACTATGACCAGTATAACTCAGTGTGGTCACACACTCACAGTGACCAATGTACTTTGCAAAAGAGCATCCTGAGCAGCTGCATCACTGCATGGTTCGGAAATTGCACCATCTTGGATCGCAAGACCCTGCAGCGGATAGTGAGGTCAGCTGAGAAGATCATCGGGGTCTCTCTTCCCGCCATCACGGACATTTACACTACATGCAGCATCCGCAAAGGAAACAGCATTATGAAGGACCCCATGCACCCCTCATACAATCTCTTCTCCTTCCTGCCATCTGGGAAAAGGCTCTGAAGATTTCGGGCTCTCATGACCAGACTATGTAACAGTTTCTTCCCCCGGGCTATCAGATTCCTCAATACCCAGAGCCTGGACTGACACCTTACTGCCCTATTGTCCTGTTTAATATTTATTGTAATGCCTGCACTGTTTTGTGCACTTTACACAGTCCTGTGTAGGTCTGTAGGCTAGTGTAGCTTTCTCCGTGTTTTTTTTTTCCATGTAATTCAGTCTAGTTTTTGTATTGGGTCATGCAACACCATGGTCCTGAAAAATATCTCATTTTTACTATGCACTGTACCAGCAGTTATGGTTGAAGTGACAATAAAAATGAATTGACTTGACTTGAAAAGTCTTGGGCACATGTATATAGCTAGGGTGCCTAAGATATTTGCACCCCATTGTATTTGTCAATATGGAGCAAAGAGAGAGTTTGTAAATTTGACGGGAACAAACTACTACTAGTAGTTTGCAAAAAGAAACAAATTTCATGACGTATGTGAGTGATAATAAAGTAGTTTGCTTTCATAATGCCTTACAAGGTGTGAAACGAAAGACAGTGTGGTGCGCCACTCCTCGTGGCCGTTGACTCACAAGGAGTTCATCTGCCCTTTGACAGGTTTTGTTTTTAGTCCTGCTGGGTGCCTACGCACCCTCCTCCCTGGTTAACCGAAGTGCAACAGGGGCTGTGCCGGTTAAGTCACTGACAACCCGGCCCAAGACAGGTAGCACCGGGCTACCTGGTACCAGTAGTAAGGCAAGGTCTTGAGCAAAGGAAGTTGTGAATGGCGAGGGTGGAGCGCCATGGGAGGGGTATGGGACAGGTGGCAGTGAAGGAGTGGCAGTGGGAGGGGGGTGGCACGGGTGTAGATACACCCAGCCCTGAGACACTAGGCAGGGTCATTTGATTCCAAACAATTGGTTTATTGATCATTACAGAACATCTCTCTGGTGCTTCCAACTCCCTCCTCTCTCCCCTCCCATTTTCCCAAACATGATTCCCCTCTCCCTGCCCCCTTCCCACTCTCAGTCCACAACCAGAATCAGGTTTATTATCACTCACACATGTCATGAAATTTGTTTCTTTTTGCAACAGCAGTACAGAGCAATACATAAAATTACTACACTACTGAGCAAAAAGCCTTTGGCACCATAGCTGTATATACAGTGCCAATATTAAAAAAAAATTCACTCCCCCCCGGGAAGTTTTCATGTTTTATTGTTTTACAACATTGAATCACAGTGGAGTTAATTTGGTTTTTTCTGACACTGATGAAAAAGGTCAAAGTGAAAACCAATGTCTACTAAGTGATCTAAATTAATTACAAATATAAAACACAAAATAATTTATTACATTGTAGCGGTGTGCTACATGCAGCGCTAAAATTACGACACGGAGTCGGTAACTGCAGTCGAAGGAAAAACTTTATTCGAAATCCTCAGCCTCACTTTTAAGCCTCCCTCAACCTGCCCCCCATGGCGCAGAGGCTCCAAAGCCCTGTGCTCGCAAACCCCCGTAGGCTATCTCCCTTAGCCGGAAAGCTGGCTAATTGTGAGCCGGTTTGGATGTGCCAGGAAATGGGTCGCCACAACATAATTATTCACCCCCCCCCCTTTAATATGACATCACTGGTGCAGCTAATTGGTTTTAGGGGTCACATATTTAGTTAAATGGAGATCAATTGGTGTGCAGTCAGGGTGCTTCAATCAATTGTAGTAAAGATACACCCGTATCTGGAAGGTCCAACTGCTGGGGAGTCAGTATCCCGGCAAAAATGACACCATGGAGACAAAGAACACTGCAAGCAACTCCGTGAAAAGGTTATTGAAAAGCACAAGTCAGGAGTTGGATACAAGAAACTTTCCAAGTCACTGAGTATCCCTTGGAGTACAGAGAAGTTGATCATCAAGAAATGGAAAGAATATGGCACAGCTGTAAATCTGCCTAGAGCAGGCCGTCCTCGAAAACTGAGTGACGGTACAAGAAGGGGACTAGTGAGGGAGGCCACCAAGAGACCCATGACAACTCTGGAGGAGCTTCAGTGGCTGAGATGGGAGAGACTGTGCATACAACAACTGTTGCCCAGATGCTTCACCAGTTCCCACTTTATGGGAGAGTGGCAAAGAGAAAGCCACTGTTGGAAAAAAAAACATACAAAATCTCTGATAGAGTTTGCCAGAAGGCATGTTGGAGACTCTGAAGTCAGCTGGAAGAAAGTTCTATGGTCTGATGACACCAAAATTGAGCTTTTTGGCCATCAGACTAAATATTATGTTTGGCATAAGACAAACACCACACATCATCAAAAACACACCATCCCTACCGTGAAGCACGGTGGTGGCTGCATCATGCTGTGGGGATGAAGGTAGAGGGTAAGATGAATGGGGCAAAATACAGGGAAATCCTGGAGGAAAACCTGATGCAGGCTGCAAGGGAAATGCGAGTTGGGAGAAGATCTGTTTTCCAGCAAGGCAATGACCCCAAGCATAAAGCCAAACCTACACAGGCTTAAAAAACAATGAAGTTAATATCCTGGAGTGGCCAAGTCAGAGTCCAGACCTCAATCCAACTGAGAATTTGTGACTAGACTTGAAAAGGGTTGTTCACTCATGATCCCCATGCAATCTGACAGAGCTTGAGCAGTTTTATAAAGAAGAATGGGGAAAAAAATAGCAGTGCCCAGATGTACAAAGCTGATAGAGACCTATCCACACAGACCCAAGGCTGTAGTCGCTGCCAAAGGTGCCTCTACTAAATACTGACTTGAAAGGGGTGAGTAACTATGCCATCAATTATTTTGTATTTAATAATTGCAATAAACAGACCAATTTTGTGGAACAAACACGAGGAAATCTGCAGATGCTGGAAATTCAAACAACAACACACACAAAATGCTGGTGGAACACAGCAGGCCAGGCAGCATCTATAGGGAGAAGCACTGTTGACGTTTCAGGCCGAGACCCTTGGTCAGGACTAACTGAAAGGAAAGATAGTAAGAGATTTGAAAGAGTTTTGAAGAAATTTGTTTTCACTTTGGTCAGTGTCAAAAAAGCCAGTTTAAATCCACTGTGATTCAATGTTGTAAAACAATAAAACATGAAAATTTCTGGGGGTGTGGGGGGGAGGATGAATATTTTTTATAGGCATGTTATATTCCTAAGACTTTTGCACAGTTCTATACATACATTGATAATAAATGTACTTTGAACATTGAACTTTGTGAGAGAGAGTGTGAGACCGGGAATGAGTGGGACTGACAGAGATACAACTATTGCCACTTCTTGTCACCCTCTTTTAGGACTGGCTGACCCGTTACGGTTACCTGCCACGCCCGGACCCTATGACGTCCCAGCTCCAGACCCTGGAGAGCTTGACCAGTGCCATCAAGTCCATGCAGAGATTTGCTGGGATTGAGGAGACTGGAATTATCGGTGAGATCTTGTGTGGTGGGTGGCACTGGCTGGATCAATATCCATGTGGTGAAAAGTGAACAGGAGCCGGGAATTTCGGAGGACTGATAGGACGGGGAAGGGGAGAGCTGGGGACAAACAAAAGGAAAGTGTGAGATGGTCAGCTAAATTGACTCTAACAGAAGCTCTAAGCCCTTCCATAACACCAAGTTCTTTTCAAACACTGTGCTCTCCTTCCCCTGTCCCCCGCGGGGTGGGGCAGAGCTGCCTCCTGTATACTATGCAAACATTGACAACCCAAGGTGGGCAACTTTAAGATTAACCAAACTGGATTCTGGGCAAAATTGGTAATTGAGGGCCATTTCCCAGCTTCGAGGCTTTAAACCCACTCTAGCAACTCTAGTGGGCAGGCCAGGCCACACCCGGCAATGCACCAGAAAGGAGATCCTTCCCAGTGCAAGAGTGGGGATTCCTGGCCTCCAGCTGCCCAGAACAGGTGGAGAAGAGGCATTAGGAAGGTACTGACATCCTCATGAGTCCACACCAGGGGCATGTTAGACCACATCTGGAGTATTGCATTCAGTTCTGGTCGTTTCATTACAGGAAGGATGTGGAATATGTAGAGAGGGTGCAGAGGAGATTTATCAGGATTATCCCATGTCTTATGGGGATAGGATGAGTGACCTACGGCTTTTTTCCCTGGAGTGAAGGAAGATGAGAGGTGACCAAGTAGGGGCTTAATAAAATGATAAGTGGGAAGCTGGAGACATTTTCCCAGGGCAGTGGCTAACATGAGGGGGCATCATTGTAAGGTGATTGGAGGGAAGTACTGGGGAGGTAAGTAACTTACACAGAGTGGAGGGTCTGAGGCAGGCCCTGCCTAGTGTGACGGTAGAGACAGATACATTAGGGACATTTAAGAAATTCTTAGATAAGCACATGGATGACTGAAAAATGGAGGGGTTTTGTCAGAGGGAAGAGTTAGATTCATTTTAGAGTAGGTGAAATGGTCAGTACATTATTGTGGGCCAACTGGCCTGTACTGTGCTGTCCTGTTCTAAGTTCTAAGTGGGGGAGAAACACAGAGCAGGAGCTCAGATCACCCCAAAGAACCCACCTGTGGCAAAGTCTCTGGGCCCTGCCTGCTCCTTCAGTCACTGTGACAGGTGCTTGGTCCATAAGGAGGTGATTTTGACCAATCCAATCAATGCATGGAGTCTCCATTTCTTTCTCTTCCTGTGTCATTCTGTCTGCCATCCTGAATCTTTTGTTCCCCTATATTGCGTTATCGTAATCCCATTTTCAGTATCTCACCACCTCTGTCCCTCCTTCACATACATTCCCCTTCTGTATCTCTCTGCCCATCTCTCCATTGCTTCCTCGCAGCCTTTCTCCCTCTTTCTCTGTCATTAGTTCTCTCTTTGTCTCTGTCTGTTTTCTCTCTCACATCTCTCTGTCTCTCTCTATCTCCCCCTCTCTATTTGTCTTTCTATCCATCTGTCTCCCTCTGTTTATCTCTCTCTCTCTATTGGTCTGTCTATCTGTAATTTTCTCTCTTCCCCTCTCTCTATCTACCCCTCTCTTCTTTTCCCCACTCCACCTATCTGTCTGTTTCTCTTTCTCTATCTCCATCTGACTTTATTTCTCTGTATTTCTCTTTCTCTCTCTTCCCTCTCTAGCTATTTCTCTATCTGTCCCTCTCTCATTCTCTGTCTCCATCTGTGCCTCTCCTTTTCCCTCCTCTATCTGTCTCTGTCTCTGTCTCTCTAACTCAATGGTTATATATTCTCAGATTTGGTGACACATTGCTTCCATTTGCTTCCCTGACAGACATTAGTGAAATCAATATAATTTATCTACAACCCATTAGTCTTATGGTAGCCTCAGATGATTTGAACTTTATTTCCTAGCTGCCTTGGTGAAATGTGAATTCAAGTTGCCAGATGTGTAGGCCGTTTGTTAGAGAAAGGATAGAGGGGGTGAATGGTAGATTTTAGAGACCAGCACGACTACCCATTCGTGGTCAAGCTGAGAAGCAGAATGTTCAGGTTCCACGGTCACTTGGACCACTACGTGCCCAGGTTCTACCTGTCACCCTGGCTACGAAGGATGGGCCTGGCCCCTTTCCCGAGCAACACCCCTGTCAGCTGGTCGTTGCTGCCATACCTGTCCTTCATAGAGAAGTTCATTCAGGTCAACGCCTTTGACCACAGGGCCATCAGGCAGTGGTCAGCACGTAAGGTCCTGCAGGCACTGCAGGAGAAGGACGAGATGGACACAGTGGGGTGGTTCCCTGAGCAGACCGTCCAGTTCCTGGCAAAATGCCTCATCACCAGACCTCACCAACAGGCACCAAGACCTCACCTGGCTGGCGGTGAGAGGGGCCCTCCCAGTCCGATCCCTCCTGTATGCCCGGAACGTCGTCTCCACACCCCTCTGCCCACGGGAGGACTGCAGAGAGGAGGAGTCAGTGACCCATCTCTTTGCACACTGTGGGTTCGCGGAGAAGGTGTGGAGGAGGATGGAAGGGACAGTGTCGAGGTTCATCCCCAGCAGCTGTGTAACAGAGGACTCTCTGATCTACGGGCTGTTCCTGGGTACGCACACCGAGACCAACATCCGGTGCTGCTGGCAGATCATCAACTCGGTCAAAGACCCTCTTTGGTCGGCCCGAAACTTGATGGTCTACCAGCACGTAGAGCAGGGGTTCCAGCATGGGGTCCACGGACTTCTCGGTTAATGGTAGGGGTCCATGGCATAAGAAGGGTTGGGAACCCCTGCTGTAGAGGAATGCTCTTGCCTGGCACGAACATTGAAGCACAGTGCAGCCAGCGGAAAGACTCAGAGGGGAAGGACGGCAGTTCTTCCGTAACCACACATAGAAGAAATCAGCTGGTTGGGGAAGCCCCTCGAACAACAAAAGGGTGTGGGGGGGGCTATAGTTTGACCAAATGATACTAAGAATGTAAAAATTTTTTTTATCCCATTAATTTTACTTGTGTATATATTTTGTTACAAATACAGTTCATTTTTGAGCTCAAGTCTCCCTCAGCCAGGCAGGGAAAGGGTGTCAGACAGGGGAATCTGATGCTTCAGTCTGTCTCTCTCCGTCTCGTCGTAATACTCTTTCTCCATTTTCACCCTGTCTCTAAATCTCCATAACAGATCAGAAGACGCTGGAAATGATGCGGAAACCGAGGTGCTCGCTCCCCGACATTATCGGCACCTCGGAGATGATGAGGAGGAAGAGGCGGAGGAGGAGGAGGCGGTACGCGCTCTCTGGGAGCGCCTGGGAGAAGAAGGTTCTCACCTGGAGGTGGGCGCGACAGCTTTCTAACGAAGGGTGTCGAGGGGAAGGGAAGGCCGGGCCGCTAGCAGGCTTGGGGTGGAGCTCACTGATCTGCCCTAGCGCGGGGCGAGGGTCGTCCCGTTCAAAATGCCTCAAGGACTGGCCAGTGGGGAATGGGAAGTTATCGTTCTTGACAGGAAAGTAAGGTGAGATCTGGGGAGCAGTGGGGACTTAGGAGGTCATACGTGGGTCACCAAGGCTGGAATGCAAATAGAAGAGTACAGCACAGGAACAGGCCATTCAGCCCACAATGTTGTGCCAAACCAGCTAAAAATACCCAAACACTCATCCCTCTTACCTTCATCATGTCCATATCCCTGCATTTTCCTCACATCCATGTGCCTATCCAGACATCTCTTAGAAGCCTCTAATGTATTTGCTTCTGCCTCCATTCCAGGCACCCACCACTCTCTGAGTGAAAAACTCACCCCTCACACCCCCCTGTGAACCTACCCCCTCTCAACTTCAAAGCATGCCCTCTTGTATTAGATACTTGAACCCTGGGAAACAGATACTATGCCTCTATAATCTTATAAACCTCTATCAGACCTCTCTTTATCCTCCAACGCTCCAGAGAAAACTATCCACATTCGTCCAGCCTCTCGTGATAGCACGTGCCCTCTAAACCAGGCAGCATCCTGGTAAACCTCTTCTGCACCCTCTCCAAAGCCTCAACTTCCTTCCTATAGTGGAGCGACCAGAACTGTACATGATGCACCATCAATAACTCTCAGAGACGGGAGACAAATGACAGGCTTTCATTAGCTGCAAGAAATGACCACACAACATCCTGGAGACTGAGGGGGGAAGCAGTGCCTCCAATCGCCTTTATACAGGGGGTCTGTGGGAGGAGCCACAGGAGTAGTCAGCGGGGGGGGGGCTTGTCCAGATGTAGTTCACCACTGTAGACAACACTCCAGATGTGGCCACACCAGAGTTCTGTAAAGTTGCAACATAACCTCTAGATGTTTTGAACTTACAGTAAGTAATTCTGAAGTTTAGAGTGTCTCTGTTTATGGGAAGAGGAACTCAGTCAAGATTAGTTTTATTTGTCACATGTAACTATAACAAGTGTGAAACATTTGAGTCAATGGCCAACACGGTCCCAACATGTGCTGGAAGCAGCCTCTATAACGTACTCACAACTTATTAACCCTGGCCATACAACTTGGGAACGTGGGAGGAATCCAGAGCACCTGGAGGAGATCTAGGCAGTCACAGGGAGAACAGAGACGACAGACAGAGGTGCGAATTGAACCCCTTGAATTAAGCACCTTACGCAGATGTATAAAGCTCGGGGCCACCTCTTACAAATCTGATGGAGATGATTGATGAGGTTAGGGAGGTGGCCGCTGTCCGCATTTGACATACTTATTTGTTACTCATTGAGACAGAGAGTAGATCTTCAAGCTGCACCCTCCTAATCACAGGACTATTTGCAATGACAACTAACCTACCAACCGGTAGGTCTTTGGACTGTGGGAGGAAACCAGAGCACCCGGAGGAAACCCACACAGTCACAGGGAGAATGTAGAAACTCCTTACGGGAGGCGGCAAGAATGACGCAAGTGGAAAGCATTTGACTGCGTCCCTTATGGTCGGATAATCCGGTGGACTGTTCCCTGGTGACTTGGTGGATTGGATCCAAGACTGGCTTGGCCCACTTCCTACTCAAAATAGTGAGCAAGCATTCCCCAATAGCGAGCAACAACTCAAAATAGTAACGTAACTCAAAATATTGAGCAAACATTCAAAAATAATGAGTAACCTAATTCAAAATAGTGAGCAAAGAAGCATGTTTACTCCAATAAATAACAGGTGCATGTAATCCAGCCTGTCATTCCACTGCTCGAACACGGGACAGCAGCCCTGCCAGGGCCTAGCTGAGCTCACCACGCTATAGCACTTTTGCGCCTCTCACCTGGTCTGCAGTAGCAGGCAAGGCCTAGGCTTGAGGCCTAGTCCTCGCTACAACTGAGGCTACACAGCTCCCATGTTGTCCGTCCCTCCATCAGATGAGAGTAATACCTGTGTGTTATCACCGTCCAATAGAATCCCAGGGGAATACTGCACCAACTTCGCTGCTTCCAAGTAGCGGGCAGCAACTGAGGGCACTTGTGGTTAGGGTGGTAAAGAAGCCACTTGACACGCTGACCTTCATCAGTTGGGGCATTGAGTACAACAACTGGGAAGTCATGTTGAGGCTGTATTAAAGCTTCATTTTGCCACGTTTGGAGTATTATGCGCAGTTCTGGTCACTGCATTACAGGAAGACAGACAGACAGACAGACATACTTTATTGATCCTGAGGGAAATTGGTTTTCATTACAGCTGCACCAATCAAGAATAGTGTAGCAATATAAACCCATAAATAATTAAATAATAATAAATTAATCATGCCAAGTGGAAATAGGTCCAGGACCAGCCTATTGGCTCAGGGTTGGCCACAGGCAGGAATGACTTCCTATGACGCTCAGTGTTACATCTCGGTGGAATGAGTCTCTGGCTGAATGTACCCCTGTGCCTAACCAGTACATTGTGGAGTGGATGGGAGTCATTGTCCAAGATGGCATGCAACTTGGACAGCATCCTCTTTTCAGACACCACCGTCAGAGAGTCCAGTTCCACCCCCACAACATCACTGGCCTTGTGAATGAGTTTGTTGATTCTGTTGGTGTCTGCTACCCTCAGCCTGCTGCCCCAGCACACAACAGCAAACATGATAGCACTGGCCACCACAGACTCGTAGAACATCCTCAGCATCGTCCAGCAACTTCACGAGGATGTGAAGTCTGAGGAGAGGGTGCAGTACAGGTTCAGTGGGATGTTTCCTGGGCTAGCGAGTGTTAACTGTCAGAGGAGGTTGGACAAACTTCGATTGTTTTCTCTCGAGTGGTGGAGAGGGACCAGATAGAAACGTCTGAAATTATGATAGGGCAGGCATAGTCTTTCTCCCACTGTGGAAATGCCAAAATCCAGAGGGCAGAGCTTTAGAGACGGAGGGGCAGAGCTTGAAGGATATGTGCAGTTCGAGTTTGTTTTGTTACACGGGTGGGTGCCTGCGAGAGGAGGTGGTGGAGGCAGATACAATAGCAACGTTTAATAGACGTTTAGTCAGAAAGGTGAACAGGCAGGAGACTGGAGAGATGTATGCAGGCAGACAGGGGACTAGTTTATTCTGGCACAATGATGGGCTGAAGGGCCACTCCCTGTGCGGTGCCATTCTGTGCTCAGTGACCAGAATGCTACAAACACAAATGGCCAGACAAAGCCTGGAGCTGTTTTCCAGTCAGTGTGGTCCCAGTGGACTGAGTGGCTCTGATAGATTTTCTTCAGTTTTTTTTGAGATGTGCAGAACAAGCTCTCACAGGCAGCATATTCTGCCTGTCTGCTGCCTGCTACCCCTCTGTGTACATTGTATCCTCTTATACTTTCTCCAGTTCCCCTAACAACTGAGTCCGGCTTCTGGCAGCAGGCTCCACGGCCTGAGGGAGAGGTCAGGGCGTACCATATGGTGACAGATGGCCACCACATCTGAGCCCTCGGCCTCCGTCCTCGCTGCGCTACTGACAGCTGCCATTAGATCTTATTAGGATGGCCTCAGTAGATCCGCCCACCCTGTGGTTGCCGTGGAAGCGGGCCTACCTGGGAATCCAAGATCATCAGCCCTAAACGTACAGAACTGTGCAAAAGTCTTAGGCACACATATATAGCCAGGGTGCCTAAGACCTTTGTTCAGTGCGGTATTTGTCAACATGGGGCGGAGAGGGAGTTTGTAAATCTGGTAGGAGCAAAGACTGTTGGGAATGGCGAGGGTGGAGTGCCTCGGGAGGGCTGTGCCACAGGTGGCAGAGAGGGAGTTCCGGGGGTGGACTGGTGGGGGGGGAATTGGTGTGGGTGCAGACACACCCAGCCCTCAGAGACCAGAGGAAGTCATTTGATTCCAAACAGTTGGTTTATTGATCATTACAGAATGTCTCCCTGGTGCTTCCCACTCCCTGGCCCTCTTCACAACCGTGATTCCCCTCTCCCTGCCCCCTTCCCACTCTCAGTCCACAACATCCATATCAGAATCAGGTTTATCTTCACTCACTTGTCGTGAAATTTGCTTTGCAGGAGCAGTACAGTGCAAAACATAAAATGATGACAGTACTGTACAAAGGCCTTGGGCACAAGTATATGGAAGGGAGCCTGATTCTTCGGCACAGTACTGTAGAATACTGCAAAACTAAGACCCTGGTGAGGCTGCACATGAACTATGGTGCACAGTTTTGGTAACCCTCTTATAGGAGAGAAACTGAAAAGAGTGCAAAGAAGATTTCCAAGGATGTTGTTCGAACTCAGGACTGAGTTGTAGGGAGAGTCTGGACAGGCTAGGCCTGGAGCATAGGAAACTCATGGGTGGCCTTATAGAAGTCTATATGGTCAAGAAGGGCGTAGATGTGGTGGATGGACGCAATCGTTTTCTAGAGGAAGCCAAAACTAGACACAAACAGTAGGTTTAAGGTGAGAATGAGAGGATTAAAAATAGACCTGAGGAGGCAGCTTCTTCACGCAGAGGATGGTGTGAAAATATGGAGTGAGGTGCGAGAGGAAGTGGTTAAGGCAGGTGAAATGACGGCATTTAGATGATTACACGGACGGGAAATGTTTGGAGGAATACAGGACAGAGGAGGGGAAATGGATCCAGCTTAGGCTGCCTCTGTGGACAACACTGACAGAATGCCTGTATCCATGCTGTATCACCCTTTAACACCAACCAGAAGACATGCAGCGACTCACCAAACTCAAGATAAGAATTTTTTTTTTGAAACCGTACAAAGCTAACCATGGCAAAAGCCCTCAAGACCTCAACTCTTCTGTTAAAGCTACCCCAACCTTGACTGCTTTCTGGTTTATCCACGCCTCCCGATCCTCTACATCGCTTGCTCTGCTCTGCCACCACATCATTCCCTCACATCTTCTCTCAATCCTCCTCTATAGAAGTCCAGATTTAAACAGAAGGTCATTGGAGCAACACCTTTAGGTAGCCTCCAACCTGACGGCATGAACATCAATTGCTCCTTCCGGTAATACTTTCCTCCTCCTCCTCCCTTTTTCTTCATTTCCCACTCTGGCCCCCTTTTTAACTCTTCACCTCACCTGCCTATAACTTCCCCCTGGTGCCCCTCCTCTTTCCCTTTCTCCCGTGGTCCACTCTCCTCTCCTGTTGGATTCCTTCTTCTCCAGCCCTTCACCTGAGCAGAAAACCCTACAAACTGTAGTGGATACAGCCCAGCCCGTCACGGGTAAAGCCCTCTCCGCCATTGACCACATCTACAAGGAGCCCTATCACAGGAAAGCAGCACCCATCATCCAGGCCATGCTCTCTTCTCACTGTTGCCATCAGGAAGAAGGTACAGGAGCCTCAGGACTCGCACCACCAGGTTCAGGAATAGTTATTACCCCTCAACCATCAGACTCTTGAACTAGTGGGAATAACTTCATTCAACTTCACTTGCCCCAGCACTTTCAAGGACTCTTCACCTCATGTCCTCAACACTTACTGCTTATATATTTATAATGATTATTCTTTGATTTTTTTTTTCTTTTTGTCTTTTGCACACTGGTTGTCCGCCCTGTTGGTACGGTCTTTCATGGATTCTATTATGGTCCTTGAGATTTGTTGAGTATGTCCACAAAAAAACGAATCTCAGGGTTGAATATGGTGACATATATGAACTTTGAACCTCCCAGCTTCTTACTTCATCCCCCCCCCCTTCCTGGCTTCACCTATCACCGGGTGACTGTCGAATCTTATTCCGTGTCGTTAAGTGTCCTCAGGCACTCATCCAGGTAATGCCGGAATGGTTGTCTGCGCCTTTAAGTGGCGATAGTGACGCCATTACGCACGTGCAGGATAACGGGGGGGACCATTTTGCTTTCTGTTGCCGAAGCTGGTGGGGCGTTGGAATCAAGTTCCCCCAGAGCTACTGGGCTGGGTGAGGAAAGATTTTCACGAGTAAAGAACTCGATGCTGGATAGCGTGGCTTGCAAAGTTCCTCACTGGCCGAGTGGAATTGCCACTACCGTATTAGTACCATATTAGTTTTGTGCGATTTTCTTTGTATTTTTATACCGCATACGCAATTGGTCGATACACAAGTGTGTGGACCGAAGGTTAAACGGAGATTGTAATGGCGGGACCTGATTGTAAAGTCGTTCGTTTTGTTTTAAGACCCTCTTCTGACACTTAAATATCTAAAACAGATAAAGGAATTAAAACCCGAAAAAGAAGTTGTCCTGAGTGTGTACTTTTCTCCGGGCTACAACACCTTCTAGCTTGTGCTCTTTGCCCCTCTCCCCATCTGGCATCTTCCCCCTTCCTTACTGGTTCTGATGAAGGGTGTCGGCCCAAAGTATCGATTCTTTACTCTTATCCATAGATGTCGCTTGATCGGCTATGTTCCTCTGGCATTTTGAGTAAATTAAACGCAGCTAGTTGGGTGAAAACAGCTACTTCTGTTCTCAATTCATTTATGCCACTTTGTCCTGTATGTGCATCACCAGGTCACTGCTCCTGCCTTTAAAATTGCCTATCCCAACTCTTCCTCCTCTCTCCCACAGGGTCAATAAGTATCCACAGGTAGCTGCTTTCCGGAATCAGGACACAGTCACTAATTTGCTATACCATGCCTTCCGGGTGTGGAGCAATGTCTCGCCTTTGGAGTTCCAACAGTCGAGCGGGGATGTAGATATCCTCATTGAGTTTGGGAGGTCTCAGCATGGTGACGGATACCCGTTTGACGGAGCAGGGGGCACCTTGGCGCACGCCTTCTTCCCAGGGGATTATCCGATATCCGGAGATACGCACTTTGACGAAGACGAGGTCTGGACCTACAACAGTAAGTATCGTCCCAGCGTGCGCATGTGCACAGAGGGCAGTCCATACCTCACTGCCCAGTCAGAAAAACTCTGAGCCAGGGGTTCCCAACCTTTTCTATGCCATCATCCGAGGGGTCCGTGGGTTGGGAATCCCGGCCTCGTTGTCCCATCAAACACTGTAGGAAACCAAAGCACATGCTACGTGTAGAATAGGTTTCTGTAAACCATTAATCCAATGTCTCCTTCATCACTAGGTCCAACTACCTGAAGGGGCTCTGCCGTTTCACCATGGCTGATACATTTTTTCCCCTCAGCCCCAATCTCCTTCCTTCTTCCTGTAGCCCTTCAGGCCCTGACTGATCAAGAATCTATCAACCTCTGCCTTTGGTATAAGTAAAGACTTGGCCGCCACAGCCGTCTGTGGCAAAGAATTGCACAGATTCGCCACTCTCTGAGATTCCTCCTCATCTCCGTTCTAAAAGGGCGCCCCTGTATTCTGAGTGAGGACTGTGTTGATTAAAAATCAAGCACATCCTCTTTGTATCGTCCTGTAACGCACTCCATCAGGTTGACCGCCATTGTGCCGAAGGAGATAGGAGATTCTGCGAGGCATCTCCAGAGTTGGACCAGATGCCAGAGGTCACAAACGATCAGGGAGGGTAGTGGAAGTGCCCAGCTGGCCAAGTGGTCTCGGAGCGGAGGGAACCTGAGCCGTCCTTTCAGTTCAAGCAGCCTTCATCAGTACGGGAGAGATGGGGGATCAGACCCTGCCAGTTGCAGGGTGGCCAGATGACAAGAACAAAGGGGAGATTTGTGAGAGGATGCAAAACGAAAGTGTCAAGGCTGAAGCTACTGGTATTGGAACAAAAGGATAACACCCAAATTGAAACAAAGATATAGCTACGGTGTTCTGTGGGAAATAGTAACATACCTTTCTGCCCATCCTGCTCATGCTGACTATCAAGTACTTATTAAGTACTTATTAAGTCCTATTTACTAATACCTTGGGGATTCAAGTGCTCGTCCAAATGCTGTGAGGGTTTCTGCCTCCACTACTTGCTCAGGCAGTGCATTCCAGAAAAGGTACTTGATGCACCATCAATAACTCTCGGAGACGTGAGTCGAGATTGGCTTTTATTAGCTGAAAGAAAGCACTGTCAGCAGCAAGAGACCATCACACAACATCCTGGAGACTGAGGGAGGGGCAGTGCCTCCAATCGCCTTTATACCGGGGTCTGTGGGAGGAGCCACAGGAGCAGTCAGTCAGTGGGGGGGAGGGGGCGTGTCCAGACAGGTATATGTAGTTCACCACAGTACTGCCTTGGATCTCCTCTAAACCCCTTCCTTCTCACATCGAACCGACGCTCTCTCGTCTCTGTCATGGGAAAAGGTTTCTGTCGACGCACTCTGCGCCACTCATAATTGTGTTCACCTCTATCAGGCTCCTCTGCTCCAATGAAAACTAAGTCAGTCGACCCAGCCTTTCCTCAGAATGGAAACACTCCATCCCAGATCCCAGTCTACATCCTGGTGTCTCTCCTCAGCACCTTCTCCAGCGTACTCACTCCCTTCCGGTGATGACCAGAACTGGACACCGTGTCCCGGTGTTTTACAAAGTTGCATCACAGTCTCCCTACTTTAATGTTCTCTGCCTGGATAGTGAAGGCACGGTCTTCCTCGTTATCGTATCTACCTGTGCTTTCACTATCAGAGGTCCCTCTGTTCCTCAGTAATTCCAAGAAGCCTGCCATTCATTGGATATCTCCTTCCCTTTTAGAACACCCAGAATGTATAATTTCTTCCTGACCTGGATTAAGTTCCACCTGCCCAACATACACGGTGATCAATTCCGATAATAATTTCCACCTGTCCCCACCACTAAAGATCATGTCATCAGCGGACCTACTAACAATGGCTCCGACATCCATATCTACCTGGTTAACGTGTATGACAAGCAGGAAGAGTCTCTGAGTTACAGCACTGATCCTGGCCATAAAAGCAACACTCTGCCATCACACTGTCTCTACTAGTATCCGGCTAACTTTGAGTCCACTTTAACTAATTACCTTGGATCGAACCTTTTTGGACCAGCCATGTACATTCATATATAGAGTTATATAACACAGGAACAGGTTTGTGCTAACCAAGTTGCTACGTAGGCTAATTCCATTTGCCTGTGTTTGGCCCAAATCTTGCTAAATCTTTCCTATACATTTCCCATTCCCATAACCTTCCCATACATCTCGATACACATTTGCCTGTGTTTGGCCTAAATTCTGCGAAACCTTTCCAATCTGTGCAACTGTCCAAATTAACATTCCCTCTAATTTTTTTTATATACAGCTGTACAGACCAACCATTGCTCTGGTTCCCTTCCAGTTCAGGTACAACCTGGCCCTCTGGGCCCCTGCCTCAGGAGCGATCCCAATGATTCAAGAACCTGAACTGTTCCCTCCTACCCCAGCACCCCAGAGACACATATGTCGACCTCCCACCTCTCCCAGATCCTCAGGGACACATTCATTGACCTCCCTCCTCCTGCAGCTCCCCAGAGACATGTTCACCTTTCCTAGTCTATTCATACCCTCTCTACCAAGTGGTACCAGGAGCCATCGTTAAGTGCCATGTCTATGATGCGGGCGATTGTGGTTTCGACCGTGATTATCCTCGGCAAATTTTTCCACAGAAATGATTTGCCATTGCCTTCTTCTGGGCAGGCATCAGGAGAAAACCAGAGGTTACATCCTGCTTTTAAACCTCATGCCTAATTCCCCTACTTCCACTCAGCAGGACCATTATTTCCTCTGCCGGTGTCATTGACAGCAATTTGTGTAAAAGTGTTCAGCTGGATCAGCACCAGCTGGGCTGAGCTGAGTATTATGCAGTATTTTGTTACTACTTGGAAAAATTTGATCTAATTGATCAGTCTGGGACTCCCAGTGGAAAAGTAAAAGCCATTCTGACTTTCTTTGACCTAACATTTACCTTCCCAAGCGTTGAACAGTCCTGACCCTCTGAACCTTTTCCTCTGATTGAGGGCAGAGGATTAAGGAGAGAGGAAAAATATTTAGCAGGAAGCTGGTGGTGTCAGATGAAGCCTGGACAGGCATGGAGGAGCTTGCTTTGGTGATGTGCGACTCCATGACCACTGATCTACCTGGGTATCTGCTGAGGAAGTCCATGAGGCTGGGTTGGAGAGTTGCCAAGGGTTGTGGACAAAAGTCAGCACTTGGCTGGAGTTTTGGACAGGACCATGCTGTGTACTGCTGTCAGGTGTCTTAAACCAGTTGCCGGCCTCCGCGACGTCTACCTGGCTTTTGTCACCGAGATCCAGAGGAGGCTTGTTGATTCCCCTGCAGCAGGAGGTTCCGATTTTCCTGGGATATGACGGGTCCATCTGTGTCCATCACTAAGCTGTGACTCACTCCCCCACCCCCCACCGGGGGCGTGCCCTCGGGAGATTTCTTTTCTCTCTGGCGGGGGAGCTGCCTTCAAAGTGACAGGTGACTCCCACAGCAAGCGTTGGCCACGCGAGGGCACGGTCGCCTCCTGTGATACTGCCCCCAGCGGGTGGAGGGGATGGCTCTGACTTGTGGGAAGGATGCGAACGGTGAGGGTGTAATCCAGGCCATGTCCACTTTGGGAAGCCCCCCAGGTTGGCTGTAATGTGGGTATAAGGGTATGAAGTCAACCAGCTGTACTAACTGTCCCCTGGTCAGCCCGTTCTCCAGCTTGCCCTGCTCGGGAGCCGGTCACACGACCTAGGCTTGCTCGGGAATTCCACAGCGTACAGTAAACGGCTTCCTGCGTGAGTCCAGACACGTGATGATTCTGTCCCGGTACCTGGTGAGGAAGGGGGCCATGACTGGAGGCCGCCCACTTTCTGAGTTAGCTAAGGGCATTCAGTCCGCTGTAGTTTCGTGAGCCTAGGCGGACCCATCTACCAAAGCTGGTGAGAAGTTGTCTCTGCTCTTTGAGCCTTTGAAGAGGCCGCTCCTCGGGATTTGACTGGCACTTGGTCTCAGTGAAAAGGAAGGGCAGATCTGATAGGGAGTTTTCTTGTCTGCCTACTCGGGCTCAGCCAGGTTGGCCATTCCCAGTTCTGGGCAGTGGGTCACTTCTGGGATGAGCGGGAGTTGGGTGGATCCATCCAGGTCTCCCTGGACAGGGGTTGTGTTACATTCACTGTGGGGTGTGGAACTACCAGGACTGGTAGCCATCGAGGCGTATGGGATGTACAGTGGGCAGGGAGGACAATACCTTAATTTAACATTTGGAGTCAATGAGTCATACGGCACAGAAACAGGCCTTTCGGCCCAACTCTTCAATACTGGCCATTCTTCCCATCTAAGCCTGCAGTTCTCTTTAAACCTTTCCTATCCATTTACCTGTCCAAGTGTCTTTTACAGGTTGATGATATACCTGGGTAAGTAAGTTTTGCCCAGGTCCATTTTAAATTTTTCGCCACTCACCTTAAACTTAGGACCTTTAGATTTTTGTTTCTCTTCCCCTGGGAGAATGTCTGTGCGCATTCACCCTATCTGTGCCCCTTGCGAATTTATACACATCACTAAGTTTGCCCCTCCATCTCTGACATTCACAACCTCTCCCTGTAACTTGGGCAGCATTCCCATAGATCTTCATCGCAAACTGTGCACACGGTGCAGCCTCGCCAACAACTGTACAGGTGGTCATCCCAGTTTGTATTGCTCAATTCCCTGACGGATGAAGGACAGGGTCCCGAACTTCTCCTCAACCGCCCTGTCCACCTGTGTACGATTGTCTACCTATTTGATTTCTCCCAACATAAAACAACAGATGCTTGGTAAAGAGTAAATTCCTTGTGGGATCGTAAAACCCCTGTAGAAGGTATGAAGCTGGTTCCATTGATTCAGGGTGAAACCTCCAGTCTGATTTGTGTATCCCTCGGTCCTTGTAACCCAGGTAAAAGTGGTACAGACCTGTTTGCTGTTGCCATCCACGAGTTCGGACACGCAATTGGCCTCGGCCACTCCTCTGCTGGACAATCGATAATGCAGCCTTACTACCAGGGTCCGGCCGGAGATGTACAGAGTTACCAACTACCTCAAGATGACATCTATGGGATTGAACAACTGTACGGTTAGTGTTCTCCTGCAACAGAAATAATCCTCCCTGCTTCCTAAATTTCCTTAGTTTGTCTCCAGTCTCTCCTCTCTCCATACCTTAAACAACCGTCTCTCACCTCATCTGAAATCTCTCCTCGCTATCTCTCGTCACTCAGTTTCTCTGTCTCCATATGCAGTGTTGCTTCCCGATATCTCAGTGAGTCCCTCGTGCATCTCTCTCCTGCCATTTCACCATTCCTTGTGGAAAAAATATGTCTCACGAATCTTCTTTCAACTTTCCTCCTCTCACCTTAAATTCATGGCCTCTAGTGTTAGACATTCAAACCTGGGGAAAAGATACACGTTTTCTATCTTGCCTGCTATGTACCTCTAAACTTCTGACAGGTCTCAGTGATAGAACGCAGCTGGACCACTCTTAGTCTGACCTCTACCCTTTGACCTGTTTGGCATTGGTGACCTTACCAAGAGTCAACGCTTAAAGCCCTGACTCCAGCCAACATAGCACTCCGGGTCACTGAGGCAAAACAAGACAAGGCTGTGGTCCTCTTGGAGGATCCAGCAGAAGATGCCTCTGTCTCTCCAGAGAAAAATGACCCAAGTTTGTCCAACCTGTGCTTTTAGCACATGCCCTCTAATCCATTCGACATCCTGATAAACATCTTCTCTACCCTCTCCAAAGCCTCCCACATCCTGTCTGTAATGGGATGACCTGAACTGAATGCTACAGTCCAGGTGTGGTCTAAATGGAGCGTTAATGAAGCAATAAAGCTTTATAGGTCCCACTTAAAATTCTTACGTCTCTTCCTTCACCCTGCTGAACACAGCAAAGTTTGATCTCCATCTCCCGACCCATCAGCCACCGTCCAATAGATGCTGTGTTACTGCCTGCTACGCCGCTGGCGTTTAGGGCAGCAGTGACGGTCCTCCGTCTCTCGTGGTGTTCAGGGCTTCCCTCATCATGCCAGTAGCTTCCTCTTCCCCTACTGTCAATCATACAAGTCCCGGGTGGGGACTCAGGAACACCGTCACACTCAGATGTAGAAGGAATCTTCATTGCTGTTTCTGTATCAGTTCTGTTTGATCAGTCAAGGTTGTTAGTCTTGAGTCTTGAACCTGGAGGACCAGTGGACCACTCAGTCTGACCTCCAGCCTTTGACCTGTTTGGCATGGGTGACCCTGCCAAGAGCCAAAGCAACGTAGCTCTCTGGGTCATTGAGGCACGGAAGCCTCCAAACCCTACGACGAGGTTGTGGTCCTCTTGGAGGATCCAACAGATGATCCATCAGCATCTCTCCCACTGTCAACGAAGTTCTACCACAAGACGTAACTTCCCTTTTCTCCCCCCTTTCAACACTTCACACAGATTGTTCCCTTGATGACTGCTGGTCAGTTCTTCCATCTCTAGCAACCATCCTCCTTCTAAAGCCCACGCAACTGCAGAAGATGCCACTCTGGTCTTCAAACCTCTTTGCACCAACCAGGGACCAAAACAATCCTTCTGGGTAAACCAGTGACTCCTTTCCTGTCCTGGGCACAGTACTCAGTGTTCACAATGTGGACTCTCTACACCAGAGAAACCAAACCGAAGGTGGGTAGACTCTGCAGAACGTTTGCATTCCGTGTGCAGCGGGAACCCGGAGCTTCTCGTTTTCCAATTCTCCACTTGAATTCTCCATGGCACTCCCGCCTTTCTGCCTGGGGCTTCTCCAGCATGGGCCAATGCAACTTGAGGAGATTTGCAGCCTCTGAACTCAAAGTCCATAACTTCGTGTTCTCAGTCTGGTCCGGAACCGGCCAATCCACCAGTGACACAGGCTGAGTTAGTCGCTCAATTAACACCCACTGGACAAGTCCGACAGGTCTGCACATTGCAGGCTTTACGTCCTTTATGTTCTGGCAACTTAATAGTCCTCCGCTTGAAAAACTTCCAAGGTCTTTCTCTCCCTCCAACTTATTGCTCCCAAAACTGGGTGGCCACTGAACCCAAACAGAGGTATTTCTGGTGTTCTGTCCAGTTCTCCCTCACCTATTCTAAAAAACTTAAAGCCAAATAGTCTTCTCTCTTTCCCAGTTTTATTGCCTGGAAACATCATCTCCATTCCTTTCTCCACAGATGCTGACTGACCTGTTAGGCAAATCCATTGTTTCCTGTGTTCAGCATTTGTTTTGGCTGTTCAGCGTCAGACACGTGAATAATATTTTGTTTTTGACTTCTGTGCGTCTCAGTGAAGCCTCCATCAAATTGGAATTGGTTTATTATTGTCACATATAACCAAAAATTTTGTCTTGTGTATTGTTTGTACAGATCGATCAAGTCACTACACTGTGCATCGAGGTAGAACAAGATAACAGGATAACAGTATAAAGTTTTCAGCTACCGAGAAAGTGCAGTGCAGGTAGACAGTAAGGTGGGAGATCATAATGAGGTAGAGTGTGAGGCAAAAAGTCCATCGTATCTCCTAGGGAACCATTCAATAGGCTTATAAGAGTAGGAAAGAAGGTGTCCGTGAGCCCGCTGGTACGTGCTTTCGGGCTTTTGTTTCCCCCTGCCTAATGGGAGAGGGGAGGAGAGAGGATGTCGGGGGTGGGTGGGGTCTTTGATTATGGGGCGGCAGAAGTGTAGACGATCCATAGAGGGGAGTGCTCCCCAACTCTTCCTTTGCTGCATTGATGACCGCGTCAGCGCTGTTTCGTGCACCCACGCTGAGCGCAGCGATTTCATCACCTTTGCCTCCAACTTCCACCCTGCCCTTAAATTCACTTGGCCCATTTCTGACACCTGCCTTTCCTTTCTTGATCTCTTTGTCTCCATCTCCGGAGCCAAACTGTCAACCAGCATCTTTTATGAACCTACTGATTCCCACAGTTACCTGACTACCTCTTTACCCACTTTGTCTCCTGTAAAAATGCTATTCCCCTTTCTCAGTTCCTTTGTCTCTGCTGCATCTGTTCCCAGCACATTGCAGATGTCCTCCGTCTTCAAAGACAGGGTTTCCCTTCTTCCACCTTTGACCCTGCCCTCACCTGCATCTCCTCCAATTCCCAGATATCTGCGTGACCCCATTTTCCTGCCACCTTAACAGGGACAGAGTCCCTCTTGTCCTAACGCGACACCGAATGAGCCTCCATCCAACACATCATACTCCACAACTTCAGCCATCTGCAAAGGGATCTTACCACCAAACAAATCTTTATCTCACTCCCTTCCCTCCACCTTCCAGAGGGACCACACTCTCTGTAATTCCCTGTCCGTTCATCTCCCTCCCGGCACTTACCTCTTCAAGCTGCCGAAGTGTTACACCTGCCCATTCACCTCCTCCCTCAAACAGCCCTTCCAAGTGAAGCAACACTTCACCTGCTCATCTGCTGGGGTTGCCTATTCTATCCAGGGCTCCTAATGCAGCCTCCTCCATTCTGATGAAACCCTTTGTATATTGGGGACCGCTTTGTCGAGCACTTCCACTCCATCTGCCAAAAGCAGAATTTCCTGTTGGCCAACCATTGTAATTCCACTTCATGTTCCCCTTCTGCCATGTTGGTCCATGATGAAGCCACTCTCAGGGTGGAGGGGTAACACCTCCCACTCTGTAGCCTCCAACCTGATGGCAAGAACATTAATTTCTCCTTCCAGTTAAAAAAGCTTTTTCCCTCCCCTTCTTCTCTTCTCTACTCTGGACTCTTACCTATTCTCACCTGCCTATCACCTCCCTCCCCCCCGGGTCCCCTCTCCTGTGGTCCACTCTCCTCTCCTATCAGATTCTTTTCTCTCCAGCTCTTTGCCTTTCACACCCACCTGGCTTCACCCCTCACCTTCTAACTGTCCTCCTTCCCCTCTGCCCACCTTTTTATTCTGGCGTCTTCCCCCTTCCTTTCCGGTGTCGGCCCGAAATGTTTATTTCTTGTGTTCCACAGAGAGGAGGCTGGTTTCTGTGATGAGCTGAGCTGCGTCCATTACTCTCTGCTGTTTCTTGCGGTTCCATACAGAGCAGCTGCCAAATCAAGCTGTTATGCATCGAGACTGGATATTTCTTTAGTCTCCTAAAGAATTAGAGGAGTCAGTGAGATTTCTTGACCATGATCTCTATGTGGTTGGACCAGGACAGCTGCTTTCACGCCTAGCAACTTGAAGCTCTTAACCTCAACACCACTGATGTAAGCAGGAGCATGTGAAGTCAATGACCAGCTCTTTGGTTCTGCTGACAACGAGAGAACATGTCTTGACGACATGTCACTTAACTCTCTATCTCTGGCCTATCGCTGTGTGGGTTTTGACCCATTATGGTGGTACCATCTGGCTGTAGGTGAAGTTGGAGCAGAACCTGGCCACACAGTTACAAGTGTACAGGGAGCAGAGGACTGGGCTGAGGCTACAACCCTCTGCCCCACCAGCGTTCAGAATAATCCAGACCGCTTCGCATTGTGCTTCTCAGAGGTGGACCACAGTTTTGGGAGACGTTGGAGATCAGGGGTCCACGGACCCCTGGCCTAATGTTATTGGTCCATGGCATTAAAAAGGTTGGGAACACCCTGCTGTAGCTTGATAGACTATAGATTCAAAGAGACAACTGGAGCAGGTATCAGGGAGGGGTGATGGTGATAGGACACCCTGCAGTGACACTCACTCCTGATGTCCCAATCCCTTTCCCCCTCTACACGCACACAATAGGAATGTGTTAGAATGCACTCCACCTGCCTGATGAGTACAGTGCCAACACCTCTCAATAGCATCAAGGAAAATCCCAATTTATCCATGCCAACCTGAGCTAGTCTCAAGTACGTGGCTCATACTTTTCCCATCCTTCTACCTTCCAAGTGTTTGTTCAACCTCACAAGCGTGCCTCCACCACTTCCTCTGGCAGCTCGTTCCACGTACCCACCACCCTCTGGGTGAAAGCCTCACCCCTCAGCTCGTTCCATAAACCCACCACCCTCTGGGTGAAAGCCTCACCCCTCAGCTCATTCCATAAACCCACCACCCTCTGGGTGAAAGCCTCACCCCTCAGCTCGTTCCACGTACCCACCACCCTCTGGGTGAAAGCCTCACCCCTCAGCTCATTCCATAAACCCACCACCCTCTGGGTGATAGCCTCACCCCTCAGCTCGTTCCACGTACCCACCACCCTCTGGGTGAAAGCCTCACCCCTCAGCTCATTCCATAAACCCACCACCCTCTGGGTGAAAGCCTCACCCCTCAGCTCGTTCCATAAACCCACCACCCTCTGGGTGAAAGCCTCACCCCTCAGCTCGTTCCATAAACCCACCACCCTCTGGGTGAAAGCCTCACCCCTCAGTTCGCTCCAGAAACCCACCACCCTCTGGGTGAAAGCCTCACCCCTCAGCTCGTTCCACGTACCCACCACCCTCTGGGTGAAAGCCTCACCCCTCAGCTCGTTCCATGTACCCACCACCCTCTGGGTGATAGCCTCACCCCTCAGCTCGTTCCATAAACCCACCACCCTCTGGGTGAAAGCCTCACCCCTCAGCTCGTTCCATAAACCCACCACCCTCTGGGTGAAAGCCTCACCCCTCAGCTCGTTCCAGAACCCCACCACCCTCTGGGTGAAAGCCTCACCCCTCAGCTCGTTCCATAAACCCACCACCCTCTGGGTGAAAGCCTCACCTCTCAGGTCGTTCCACGTACCCACCACCCTCTGGGTGAAAGCCTCACCCCTCAGCTCGTTCCACGTACCCACAACCCTCTGGGTGAAAGCCTCACCCCTCAGCTCGTTCCATAAACCCACCACCCTCTGGGTGAAAGCCTCACCCCTCAGCTCGTTCCATAAACCCATCACCCTCTGGGTGAAAGCCTCACCCCTCAGCTTGTTCCACGTACCCACCACCCTCTGGGTGAAAGCCTCACCCCTCAGCTCGTTCCACGTACCCACCACCCTCTGGGTGAAAGCCTCACCCCTCAGCTCGTTCCAGAACCCCACCACCCTCTGGGTGAAAGCCTCACCCCTCAGCTCGTTCCATAAACCCACCACCCTCTGGGTGAAAGCCTCACCCCTCAGCTCGTTCCAGAAACCCACCACCCTCTGGGTGAAAGCCTCACCCCTCAGCTCGTTCCACGTACCCACCACCCTCTGGGTGAAAGCCTCACCCCTCAGCTCGTTCCACGTACCCACCACCCTCTGGGTGAAAGCCTCACCCCTCAGCTCGTTCCATAAACCCACCACCCTCTGGGTGAAAGCCTCACCCCTCAGCTCATTCCACGTACCCACCACCCTCTGGGTGAAAGCCTCACCCCTCAGCTCGTTCCACGTACCCACCACCCTCTGGGTGAAAGCCTCACCCCTCAGCTCGTTCCACATACCCACCACCCTCTGGGTGAAAGCCTCACCCCTCAGCTCGTTCCACGTACCCACAACCCTCTGGGTGAAAGCCTCACCCCTCAGCTCGTTCCATAAACCCACCACCCTCTGGGTGAAAGCCTCACCCCTCAGCTCGTTCCATAAACCCACCACCCTCTGGGTGAAAGCCTCACCCCTCAGCTCGTTCCATAAACCCACCACCCTCTGGGTGAAAGCCTCACCCCTCAGCTCGTTCCAGAAACCCACCACCCTCTGGGTGAAAGCCTCACCCCTCAGCTCGTTCCACGTACCCATCACCCTCTGGGTGAAAGCCTCACCCCTCAGCTCGTTCCATAAACCCACCACCCTCTGGGTGAAAGCCTCACCCCTCAGCTCATTCCACGTACCCACCACCCTCTGGGTGAAAGCCTCACCCCTCAGCTCGTTCCATAAACCCACCACCCTCTGGGTGAAAGCCTCACCCCTCAGCTCGTTCCATAAACCCACGACCCTCTGGGTGAAAGCCTCACCCCTCAGCTCGTTCCACGTACCCACCATTCTCGGCTTGAAGAAGTTTGCTCTCAGGCCTCCTTTGAATTGTTCCGCTCCTCCTTAATCCTACCCCCGTGAGAGCCTCAGTAAGCTCTCGGATGACGATGTCCGCTGCAGCCACGGTGCACGGGCGGTGGAGGGAGTGATAGCTGCCTGTCAAGCGAGTTGTTTTGCCTCAGATGCCATCGAGGGGTGTTGGCGCCCCACTGCCGCCTCACCAGCGCCGGCCTGCCCGTCGTCAAGGACATAAATAAAAGGCGCTGGAAAAGGGCCAGTAACATCTCGAAGGATCTCACCCGCCCTGCTCACAGGCTCTTTGCCCCAGTCCCGTCGGGGTGGAGGCTGTTTGGCATCCACACCAGGACCACCAGACTCAAGAAAACTGTTAGTTACCCCAAGCAGTAACACCTCCACCCACTAACTCATCTCCAACCATTTCTTCATCACTTTCCTATTGGAGTCACCTGAGTAACAGACATTCCTGCGCCTGGTTTTACTTTATGGACTTACATCAACCTATTTATATGAGCTATCTTATATTTAATGTTGTTTATTATTGTGTTATCTTATTGTGGTTTTTTCTGCTGCATCAGACCCAGAGAAACAATTATTTCGTTCTCCTTTGGACTAGTGTACTGGAAATGTCATTTAAACAATCTTGGGTCTTGATTTGTCAGGCAAGCAGGGTGTGATCTGCCTCTTGCCCGCGGAGGGCTGATGGGGGTTGTGTGGCCGTCAGTGGCGAGTCCCCCTCAACAGGGGATCTAGCTGTTGTTGCCACTGAACTTGTGGTTGCCCCAGTCAGGATCTCAGCTCTGCCTTCAGCCTTATCACAAAGATCATTTATTTATTCCCAAGCTGCCTCACGTCCCCTATTTAGATGCCATTGCCGGTTTCTGAATTCCCTTTTATACTAATTGCCATTTCCTTCTCACACTGACTCTTTGTCCAAGTTTAATTTTCAATTCCCGTATCAGCCTCCTATCTTCAGCCTGGTTCTCACTGCGCTGATCACCTGATAGGCTCCACAAGACGCCTTTTGTCCTTCCAAAGTCGTCGTCTTCTCCTCTGTAACCCAACAAGAATTTCAATCTCTTGAATGTCAGAGTCAGGAAGTCATGTTGCAGCTGTAGAAAAGTTTGGTTAGGTCACACTTGAGGGAGGTTCTCAAAGCTTGCAGTGGGATCTGGACTGGCTAAAAAAGAAAGATGGAATTTAATGCAGACTAGCGTGAGACCTTGGAAGGACAAACCAGGGTAGGACCTGCACAATGAACGCGGGGCATTGAGGAGTGTGGTAGAACAGCGGATCTGGGAATATAGGTCCATAATTCATTGATAGTGGTGTCACAGGTAGATAGGATCATAAAGAAAGCTTCTGGCACATCGTCCTTCATAAATCAAAGTATCGTGTGCAGCAATTGGGATGCTATGTTGGTGAGGGACAATTTGGAGTATTGCGTGCAGTTCTGGTCACCAGCCTATAGGAAAGCTATCAATACGATTGAAGGAGTGCAGAGAAAATTTGTTGCTGGGGTTGAGGATCTGAGTTATAGGGACAGGTTGAATAGGTTAGAACTTTATTCCTTGGACTGAAGGAGAATGAGGGGAGATTTCACAGAGGTATACAAAATTGAGGGGTTGCAAACAGGTTTTCCCCGCTGCAGTTACATGAATCTAGAACTAGATGTCATGGGTTAAGGGTGAAAGGTGAAATATTTAATGGGAACCTGAGGGGTAACTTCTTCATAGAGGTTGGTGAAGTGTGAGATGAGCTGCCAGTGACATGTGGGTTCAATTTCAATATTTAGAAGAAATTTTGGTAAGTACATGGATGGGAGGGGTATGGAAGGCTATGGTCCAGTTGTGGGTCAATGCATCTTGGAGCTTGTGGGCCAAGATGCTTGGAACAACCAACCAGCCAATTTTCATATAAAACTGCACGACAGTGAACCTCGGAGAAGTGATGCCGTTTGTTGTTACTGCTTTTTGTAGTAATTTTTTCTGATATTTAGAAACTTTTCATTTAATTATTGGACTCCCGAGCGGGTCCAATATCCTTGTGGGCAGGTTTGCTAGAGTTGTTCTGCAGGGAGGGGGTGCGGTTCAAACGAATTTGGCTGGGGCATGGGAACCGGAATGATGAGGATGAGGTAGTTGGTTTACAAACAGAGGGAATGTGTAGGGAGACTCCTAACACCGGCAAAATTGCAGTCAACAGGATGGGTTGTAATGTAAAAGGCAGACAAAATCAAAAAGCATGAAGACAGGACTGAAGGTGTTCTATCTGAATGTGCACAGTATATGGAATAAGCTAGATAAACTTGTAGCACAGTCACAGATTGGCAAGTATGATGTTGTAGGCATCCCTGAATAATGGCTAAAAGACGATTATAGCCGGGAGCTTAACAACCAAGTGATCATAATATGATTAAATTCACCCTGAAATTTGGAAGGCACAAGATATATACATCCCAAAGATTCAGAAGTATTCTAAAGGCAAGGTGACGCAATTGTGGCTGACAAGAGAAGTCAAAGCCAACATAAAAGCCAAAGAGAGGGCATATAATCCTCTAAAATTCTAGTGGGAATTTAGAGGATTGGGAAGCTTTTAAAAAGCAACAGAAGGCAAATAAAAAGTCATTAAGAAGGAAAAGATGGGATACAAAAGTAAGCTAGCTATTAATATTAAAGAGGACACCTAAAGTTTCTTCAGGTACATGAAGTGTAAAAGAGTGACGGAAGTCGATATTGGACCGCTGGAAAATGATGCCTGATGGGTAGCAATGGGGGACAAGGAAATGGCAGACAAACTGAATAAGTGTTTTGCATCAGTCTTCACTGTGGAAGACACTGGCAGTACGGTAGAAGTTCCAGACATCAGGGGTCAGAAATGTGAGAAGTTGCCATTACTAGGGAGAAGGTTCTTGGGAATCTGAAAGGTAGATAAGCACCTGGACCAGACAGTGTACACACCGGAGTTCTGACGGAGGTGGCTGAAGAGATTGTGGAGGCATTAGTAATGATCTTTCAAGAATTACCAGACTCTGGAATGGTTCTGGAAGACTGGAAAACTGCATATATCACTTTAACCTTCAAGAAGGGAGAGAGGCAGAAGAAAGGAAAGTATAAGCCAGTTAGTCTAACCTCAGAGGTTGGGTTGATGTTGGAGTCATTTGTTAAGGATGTGGTTTTGGGGTACCTGATAAAGTAGGCTATAATCAGCATGGTTTCCTCAAAGGAAAATCTTACCTGACAAATCTGTTGGAATTCTTTGAAGAAGTAACAAACAGAATAGGTAAAGGAGAATCTGTTGATGTTGTTTACTTGGATTTTAGGAAGGTCTTTGACAAGGTGCCACACATGAGGCCATTTAACAAGTAGTATTATTAATAAATGGTATTACAAGAAAGATTCCAGCATGAATAAACCAGTGGCCAATTGACAGGAGGCGAAGAGCGGGGGAAAGGAAGCCTTTTCTGGTTGGCTGCCGGTGACTAGTAGTGTCCCACAGGAGTCTGTGTTGGGTCTGATTCTTTCTACGTTATATGTGTAACACTCACCCAACAGGCTGGTATATGTCTAGGGGAAAAGGAGATCCAGCCACACACCAACCCCACCTCCCGTACACGCAGGTGCTGTGAGAATCGAGTTTATGCCTCGCGCCCGCCCACAGTATCAAACCCACAACAAATACCGTTTTGAAATACACTTTAAAGAGTTTACTAAAATTAAGAGTATTAGGCAATACAATATATACACAAGGAAAAAAAACAAAAAGGCGCCAACGTATCAAAGTTCAGTCAGTTTAGTGCACATCGTTGGAGCTCAAACATCGAACCATTCGACCCCTCGTCGCTTGCCTCCGACCTCCACGTCGTGCTCACCTAGGACCATGCCTGGTGGTTTTCCGAGCAGTGCAGCGCACGTCCACCTTCCTCGACGTCTTCCTCCCGGCTCTCTACCAAAAGTCCGCGAAAAACCCCTCCCCCAAGTTCCCAGCCTCACAAGACAAAGTAACATTCCCCATTGGTTAACAAATGAATACAATCACCATATCAACAAGTATAAAGCAAAACAACTGCGAGAGAAACACTTATCAGACAAAGAAGCATTCCTACTCTGAACAAACCAAAAAAAACCCATTTTGAGTAACATACACAGCATGCCCTCATGGCATTACCAGAGTTCCCCAACGCTTCTTGCAACACACAAAACCCAACCCAAGTGCAGAAAACAGTGACATAACTACCCAGAGCAGTAGAAATCACACTCGGTTCTCCCGGTACCACATCTGTCAACCGCTCCGGGGGGGGCGCCTAATCCTCTGAGATCTCCATACCCCTTCTGCCCCACTGGGCTCCCTCGTCACCTGCGAACCCACTGTCTCGGACACCCCAGGTCTAACTGACAGACCCTCACCCCCTTCCTCACGGGGGTCCTCCCTCACCTGAGATCTCTCCGGCTCATACTCGGGTTCCACCCTCTCTCCCATCAATGTTGGCTGCCTCTCCATCTGACCCTCAAGACCTTCCCTCCTCTCACCCAACTCAGTATGGGAAGGGCCAGGAGCCTCCTCTCCTGGTACTGGAGCACCAGCGAATGGGAACAGGGCCCACTCATCTGAGTAGACCTCTTCCGAATCGGTAGCCATTCCCGGGTGAGGGACCCGTCCCCGCTCTTCAGCAGCGGGCTCTTCCCTTTCTCCGCGTCCTCTCAGAGTCCTTGTACTAGGCGTAACCTCCCACTCGGGCTCCTTATTCACCTGCACCGCTTGACCCAGTGGCAGCAGGTGATTCCTATGGAGTACCTTGATAGGCCCTTTCCCATCCTTAGGTTTCACCTGGTAAACGGGCAGGTTCGGCATCTGGCTCTCTATTACATAGGGGCTGGCCGCCCATCGATCTGCCAACTTGTGCTTACCAGGGAGTCCCAAATTCCGTAAAAGGACCCGGTCGCCCGGTAATAATTGCTCAAACTTCACCTTTTGATCATACCGCATCTTATTCCTCTGGTTTTGTTTGGTAGCCGCCGCCTCGGCCAACTCGTACGCCCGCTGTAACTCCCTCTTCATGTCGGACACGTACTTTAGATGGGACTTCCCGGGAAATTCACCCACTTCACCCCCAAAACACAAGTCAATGGGCAACCTCGCTTCCCGCCCGAACATCAGATAATAGGGCGAGTACCCTGTAGCATCATTGCGAGTACAATTGTAACAGTGAACCAATTGTCCAATATGACGACTCCACCTGCTTTTCTGCCCAATCTCCAGCGTCCCGAGCATATCCAACAGGGTCCTGTTGAACCTCTCTGGCTGAGGATCACCCTGGGGGTGATAAGGGGTAGTCCTGGATTTCTCAACCCCACCATAGTCAGTAATTCATGGATAAGGCGGCTCTCAAAGTCCCGCCCCGATCACTATGGATTCGCCTGGGAAGGCCGTAATGAACAAAATACTTCTCCCTTAACACCTTCGCCACTGTCGTCGCCTTCTGATCCTTAGTGAGAAATGCCTGCGCATAGCGAGTGCAATGATCAGTGATGACCAAGACATTCGCGGTGTTGTTGGTGTCTGGCTCAATCAACAGGAAATCCATACGTACCAGGTCCAGAGGTCCCGCACTCTGCAAGTGCGACAGTGGAGCCGCCAACGCTGGCAGGGTCTTCCTCCGGATGCAACAACTGTATCCCCTACAGTATTCTTCAACCTCCCCCCTCATCCGGGGCCAGTAGAACCGGTCTTTGAGTAATCCATAGGTCTTTTCCACCCCCAAGTGTCCAGAATCATCTTGTAAGGCCTGGAGTGCAGCCTGGCGATACTCCTCCGGCAGGACCAGTTGCCAACAGCGGGGTTGGTCCGGAGGCGCCATTACCCGGTACAAGATTTGGTTCTTTAACTTTAACTGAGGCCACTCCTTCAATAACAGATGCACGAATGGGTGTTTCACTTCTCAGCCAATGCCACATCCCCCTCCGAGAACTCCAATCACACCGATAGGTACCCATCGTACGGGTAGTCACCCTCACTCACACCCCAAATGGGCAAATGCTTTAGACATTGATTGTAGAAAGACCGGTACAATAAGGTCACCTGAGATCCCGTATCAAGAACGGCTTTTGCGTAAACTCCCTCTATCCATAGACCCACACTGGCACGGGGTCCTACCAGCCCATCTGGAATAGAGGCGTGAGCACCCGGTGGTCTTCCGGCTGATCTCTGGAAATGTGTTCCTCCAGAGGCTCCAGTCCGTTCCCTCACTGAGCCTCTCCTAAGTTTCCCGACACCTCTCCCTTCTTAGTCGCAGGGGGGCTTGTCCTCCACAGGACTCCTTGTCTCTCACAATCCCACCTAAAGTGTCCCTCCTCTCCACAGCTATAGCACACCCTCGGCCGCCCACAGTCCCGCCGGAAGTGCCCCTCTTTCCCACAGTTAAAGCACACGCGGCCTGCCGCCCCTCCTCTCCCAGGACGGCTCCGGCTCCCGCTCCCAATCCACTGCACTGGTGGCCCCCGAGTGGGTACCTCCCCTGTCCCTCCCCTCCAGAGGGGGTTCCCTACTCCCCGGGGGGTTGTCATTCCTCCACCCAGCCACCACTTCCTGTATCGCTGAGAATCGCTACCGTAGGCCCACGCCCCTTTTCCGCCCCAACGCTCTCTCTTCCTCCCGCACCTCTCTAATCAGTTGCCCGAATGATGGAGGGGGGCCTTTCCTATAAGCCTGCCGGATAGTCCACGCCACCTTGTCCTCCTCCAGAGAGCCACTGAATATCTGACTCATCCTCACGCTAGCCACGTCAGGCGCCTTCACTATCCCCCGGTGCCACAGCCCCGAGAGCATCCCCTCCATCCTAAATATGTACTCGGAGAGCTTTTCCCCTCTCCGTTGTTCTAGGTGTTGGAACTCTGCTAAAAGCAGACAAGGTTCCCCTGACAACCCAAACGCTCCCTCCAAAACTTCTAGGCATTCCTCCACTGAGGCCCCAGGCTTCTCAGCTTTCAACTCCCGGACTATTTTGGCTGCTAAACCCCTCAAACTTCCCACCAATCGCTGCCTCTTCTCCTCCTCCGAGCCTGGCCACTCCTCTAACATCAAAGACGTATGCTCGATCCAGGTCTCATAGTCCACCTCCCCGTCCGGAGTAAGCTTGGCTCCAGAGAACCCCAGCTTCAGCCGTGGCCTCTCGGCCACCCCCACCAGGGAATTAAGTGCGGCTGCCAGCTCCGAGGCTTCCACCCTACCTGGGGAGCGGGGCCTAGTCACGACTCCCTCTTCCCACCTCCCTTTACTAGTGCCAGGCACCTCTCTGGGGTCCACCTCTAGCTCTAGCTCCTCAGCCTCATCCTTGTAGAAGGAGTGGAGCCCCCACGGGCCCGCCTCCCCCAGAACACTGACCGCCACCGGCAGTTCCAACGTCC
This sequence comes from Hypanus sabinus, assembly GCF_030144855.1. Classification (NCBI taxonomy): domain Eukaryota; kingdom Metazoa; phylum Chordata; class Chondrichthyes; order Myliobatiformes; family Dasyatidae; genus Hypanus; species Hypanus sabinus. The sequence continues at coordinate 18,937,017 of NC_082734.1, forward strand.
TGACTTCAGCACTTGTACGAACCAACACCCAGCTGGACTCTACCTCTTTACCACACTGTCTAGCTACCAATTCTACCTGCCCAATACCCTTCACCGAACTTAAGCCCCGCACTAACGCGTCTCCCGAAACTCGAAAATCCACTCCGCTCACTGCACAGGCATACTGCGCCGGTACACCTTCAAATTCGCACCAGCTAACAATCTTATCCCTGTCCATCTCCGCTCTGCTGCCTGCGCGATTCCACAGCCCCTGACAATCCAATCCGGGATGAGAACCCCACAAATGTAACACTTACCCAACAGGCTGGTATATGTCTAGGGGAAAAGGAGATCCAGCCACACACCAATCCCACCTCCCGTACACGCAGGTGCTGTGAGAATCGAGTTTATGCCTCGCGCCCGCCCACAGTATCAAACCCACAACAAATACCGTTATGAAATACACTTTAAAGAGTTTACTAAAATTAAAAGAGTATTAGGCAATACAATATATATGCAAGGGAAAAAAACAAAAAGGCGCCAACTTATCAAAGTTCAGTCGGTTTAGTGCACATCGTTGGAGCTCAAACATCGAACCATTCGACCCCTCGTCACTTGCCTCCGACCTCCACGTCTTCGCACCTAGGACCTCGCCCGGTGGTCTTCCGAGCAGTGCAGCGCACGTCCACCTTCCTCGACGTCTTCCTCCCGGCTCTCTCCCAAAAGCCCGCGAAAAACCCCTCCCCCAAGTTCCCAGCCTCACAAGACAAAATAACATTCCCCATTGGTTAACAAATGAATACAATCACCATATCAACAAGTATAAAGCAAAACAACTGCGAGAGACACACTTATCAGACAAAGAAGCATTCCTGCTCTTAACAAACCAAAAAACCCATTATGAGTAACATACACAGGACATTGTACATATGTCGATGATGGAATTGATGGCTTTGTTGCAAAGTTTGCAGACGATAGGAAGAGAGGTGGAGGGGCATGTAGTTTTGAGGAAGTAGAGGGGCTACAGTAGGACTTAAGCAGATTAAGAGAGTAGACAAAGAAGTAGCAGATGGAATACAGTATCGGGAAGTGTATGGTCATGCACTTTGGCAGAAGGAATAAAAGGGTAGCTTATTTCCTAAATGGAAAGATAATTCAAAAATCTGAGGTGCAAAGGGACTTGGGAGTCCTTGTGCAGGATTCCCTAAAGGTTAATTTGCAGGTTGAATCATTGGTGAGGAAGGGAAATGCGATGTTAGCATTCATTTCAAGAGGACTAGAATATAAAAGCAAGGATGTAATGTTGAGGCTTTATAAAACACTGGTGAGGCCTCACTTGGGGTATTGTGAGCAGATTTGGGCCCCTAATCTCAGGATGTGCTGACACTGGAGAAGGTTCAAAGGTGGTTCATGAAAATAATTCCACGATTTGTCAAATGAAGAGCATTTGCTGGCTTTGGGCCTGGTTTCATTAGAGTTCAGAAGAATGAGGGGTGAACTCATTGAATGGTGTGATAGAGTGGACATAGAGAAGATGTTTCCTATGATGGGAGAGACTAAGACAGCCTTAGAAAAGAGGGGCATCCTTTTAGAACAGAGATGAAGAGGAATTTCTTTAGCCAGAGAGTGGTGAATCTGCGAAATTCTTTGCCACAGGCGGCTGTGGAGGCCAAGTCTGTATGTGTATTTAATGTAGAGGTTGACAGATTCTTGATTGGTCAGGGCATGGAGGGATATGGGGAGAAGGCAGGAGATTGGGGCTGAGAGGAAGAATTGATCAGCATGATGAAATGGCAGCGCAGACATAATGGGCCAAATGGCCTAATTCTGCTCCTATATCTCATAGGCTTATTATTTTTGAAAGTATCTTCGCTTTACAGATTTTTTTGCATATGTCTGAGACTTTTGCACAGTGCTGTAACTCTTTAAACTCCATCAATTCATGATTTTAAATCAAATCCTCTGACAGCCTCCTCTATTTCAAATAGAACAACCACAACTTCTTCAGTCTCACCACATCACTGAAGTCTCTCAAATCATGTTATTAAGATTATTCTGCACCCTCTCCAAAACATTTACACTTTACTATGGCGCGTTAGCCAGATCTGGGCCCAATAGTCCAGCTCTTCTGAAGTAGTCTTTTGTAAAGGTTCGTGATGACCTGGTTTCCCTCCTGTTCTTTCTGCCTCTGTTTATCAAGCTTGGGACTGTGTGGGTCTTTTAACCATTTTCTTTAGCTGCTCTGCAACTTTCAACAAAGTACCGTGGTTCTCCCAGTCTTGTACTGCCATTGAGCATAAGAGAAAAGAGGTCATGCTGTAGTTATATAAAACTTCTGTCAGAATAGACTTGCAGTCCTGGTTATCCCATTAGAGGAAGGATGTGGAAGAGAATACTGTATGGGTTAGAGAGTGTGAGGTACAGGGAAAGTTTGGACAAACTTGTGTTGTTCTCTCTAAAGTGTTGGAGGCTGAGGGGAGATCTAACGGTAGTTTTTGAAATTATGGGACATGTTGGTGGAGTTTATGAGGCATTTAGATAGACATATGAATACGAATAAACTCATCAAAAAGGCTGGATCCATCCGTGGCTACAACCCGGACTCTTTTGGGTTAGTGGTAGAGAGGAGGTCACTAAACAAACTGTTATCCATTATGGTCAATCTGGCACATCCTGTCCATGAGCTACTGAGTAAGCAGCGGGGCAGCCTTTCGAACCGGCTCATTCAGATCACTACAGAAAATCTTTCCTACCAAATACAATAAGCATATACAACAGTTCATCTCTGTACAATACGAGAACACACATCATAGTTCCATAGTTTCTGCTTTATTATTTCGTACATTATTATTGCACATTATTAGAACTTATAAAAACATATCAAATTATGAAAGGAATAGAAAAGATAGAGGCTGGAAAGTTGTTTCCACTGGTGGGTGAGACTAGAACTGGGGGGCATAGTCTCAAGATTTGGGGGAGTAGATTTAGGGCGGAGATGAGAAAGAACTGCTTTTCCCAGAGAGCGGTGAATCTGTGGAATTCTCTGCCCAATGAAGCAGTGGAGGCTACATCAGTAAATATATTTAAGACAAGGTTGGATAGATTTTTGCATAGTTGGGGAATTAAGGGTTATGGGGAAAAGGCAGGTAGGTGGAGATGAGTCCATGGCCAGATCAGCCATGATCTTATTGAATGGTGGAGCAGGCTCGATGGGCCAAATGGCCGACTCCTGCTCCTATTTCTTATGTTCTCATATTAATGTACATTGGTACATTATTACTGTATGTTATTATTCTTCTGTACTTTATTATTAGTTAAGTTTGCATACTTTTTAAATGTTGCTGCAGTAACGAAAGAATTTCCCCCTCAAGATCAATAAAGTATTTATTATTATTATGATGATGATGAGGAAGGTTTTGGATGATACACAGGAAGAGGCTATTTAGTATAAACTGGCATCAAGATCAGCACAAATTCATGGACTGAGTGGTCTGTCCTTTGCGGTAATGTTCTATGTTCTATCTACCCTTTAAAACGGGGCTGTCTGTTGCCATATCTAACCCTTCCAATGAGAATGTAAGCTATCATTTCCCTAATGTGTTATCAGCTTTGATGAAGAATCATGTCTTTGATGCAATTGCATTTGCTTGGGATAGAGTTGTCAGTGCTATGTCATTGAGTGTAAAGGTCACCTCAGAGAGAGTGTAATGTTCAGCTGCAAATCCTCGCAATGACTTAGCCAAGTGTCAGCGGTTAAGACAAATGAGACTGGGGAGAGACTTGGACAAGGAACACGTTGCTAACTCTTCCCGTTGTCCTGGGTCGCCCAGGCCGCAGAGTTGGGTGCTAACGTTGCCATCGTGCCCGGTGTGCTGCCGGACGTTGGCTCAGCAGACTGTGGTTGCCAGGGCTGGGGCGCAGACTCTGTGGAAGCTCAGCGGGCAATGGATCAGAAACTCAGCAAACGGCCTTCAGTCCGAGCCTGACAGCTGACTGAGAAGAAAAGCCCATGAATTCTGGGAGTGACTGCCCGGGAGACTACAGAGATTCTTTCATCCTACACAAAACTTAACCACTTCAATTAGTTGTCGACCTTTCCCATGGTCTTCCTAGTTTTCAACATAATGTACATTGATTGAAAACAATGATATTGCTTTATATCCTCATATGCACACACATATGCACTCATTCCCTTGCGCGCAAACATTATTTCTCTCCCTCACATACACTTACACATTCTCTCTCACATACACTTTTATCTCGCTCTTTCTTTCTCTCTCACATCTCAAGGATGCGTGCTTAGCCCACTGTCCTGTTCTCTCTGCACCCACGACTGTGTGGCTAGGCACAGCTCACCCACCACCTATAAATTTGCCGATGACACAACTCCTGTTGGCAGATTTTCAGATGGTGATGAGGAGGTGTACAGGAGCGAGATAGATCAGCTGGTCAAGTGGTGTTGTGGTAACAACCGTGGCCAGTAAGACCAAGGAATTGATTGTGGACTTCAGGTAGGTGAAGTTCAGGGAAGATACACAAGGGATCAGAAGTGGAAAGGGTGAACAGTTTCACGTTCCTGGGTGCTAACATCCCTGACGATCTATCCTAGGCCAAACATATCGATGCAATTACAAAGGAGGCACATCTCCTTATGACAATATTTCATTAGGAGTTTGAGGAGAATTGGTACGTCACCAACGACAGTTGCAAGTTTCTACAGATGCGTCTTGGAGAGCATTCTAACTGGTTGCATCACCGTCTGGTATGGAGGGGCCTCTGCACAGGATCGGAAAATGCTGTGAACTCAGTCAACTCCCTCATGGGCATGAACCTCCGTAGCACCCAGGACATCTTCCAAAGTGCCTCAGAAAGGCAGCATATCCGTCATTATGGACTGCCACCACTCAGGACATGATGTCTTCCTTCCCATCAAGGAAGAGATACAGTAAGATACACCCTCAACGATTCAGGAACAGCTTCTTCCCCTCTGCCATCAGATTTATAAATGGGCAATGAGCCCATGAACACTACCTCACTATTTGTTCCTCTCTTATTGCACTACCTATTAAACTTTACATATTCGTAGTTCTTAATGTAATTTATAGTTTTATTATTATGTATTGCAAAGTACCACTGCTGCAAAAGAAGTTTCACGACATACACCAGTGATAGTAAACCTGGCTCATTCTGTCTGTCTGAACTTCCTCTTCTCGAAGCTCACAATTAATTCCCTGGACTTACACATAGAAATTCTCAGAGGAAACCAAAATCAGGATGATATTTTCATACTTTCTCTTTTATCAATAGGCAAGAAGCAATCAGTTGGGAATACGCCGGACGACGATCCAGCCCTCAGCCCACGAATCCCCGAAGTTCCTTATCCTAGTAGCAAGTATGTACCACTGACCGAGAACATCTTTCATCCTACACCTGTCCTCACCATCTACGCCGCTACCTGTGCTCACTGACCTGTCAGGAAGTACAAATTCTAGCTGCTACGTTCGCGTCCAGATCAGTCACCTCCAAAACGGGCTGTAGGAGTCCCTGCAGTGCCCCGGGTGGGATTCTGACTGTGACCCCCTTCACTCTTGATGGTGGCTGTGTACTTTTGGCTCCTCTGTCGAGTACAGTCATCGCCTGCCCAAATCTATGCTTCCTCTCGTACTGAGCCAATTACTAATGCGACAACACCTTGCCAGTGGGTGTACAGAAGATGCCAATGGTGAACCATATTTGAATGGTGTTGTTGAAAGTTGGGAGGAAACTAAATCAAGTGTGTTGGATGTTGGGACTGGGGGAAAGACGAGTAAGATGCCACCTTCCTTATAAATATTGTTTTCTCTTTTATGCTTTTAGGCCTGGGTACAAATCCCCTGATCGCTGTACGGTAACATTCGATGCTATTGCTAATATCCGAGGAGAATCCTTCTTTTTTAAAGGTGAGAGGTCATAGGCTAAGGGGGAGGGGCTGGTTTATCAATTGGGACGTGTTTGCATCTGTAAATGAGAACTTCCCACTATTCAGAATGCTTACAAAGGCAGGTGTGTAAAAAGGGCCCACTAATCACAGCATTTACAAAGACAAATGTGTAAGAAGGATCACTGGAAACCCAAGAGATCCCAACCACAAACTGTTCCAGCTGCTACCATCCGGGAAACGGTACCGCAGCATAAAAGCCAGAACCAACAGGCTCCGACAGCTTCTTCCACCAGGCCACCAGACTGATTAATTCATGCTGACACAAATGTATTTTTATGTTATATTGACTATCCTGTTGTACATAATATTTATTATAAATTTTAATAATAAATTATTATAATTGCACAGTCCACATTTGAACGTAGACATAACATAAAGATTTTTACCACTCATGTATTTGAAGGATGCAAGTAATAAAGTGAATTTAATTCAATTCAAAGCACTCTGCCCCAGCTTAGGAGCAGAGAGGACATTCAGATGGGGACAATGGCTAGGGGGTCTGAGTGGTGAGCGAGGAGGAGATGTTGCTCTAAGCCTGCTTGCATTGAGGACTTCTTTCTACACCCTGTGGAACTTAGGGGCTTCATCTGAGAGGCTATTTCTTAGCTGTTGAATGGATAACTCTTGCTCCTGAATCTTGCAGGTTTTGACATTATAAGTAGCTGTTTACTTAGAGCTGGTTGCTGGATGATTATTGCCAGCGGTGTTGGGAACCGGTGGCGGCTGGAATCGGGGTGGGGGAGTTAACTCCCTGTGAGTGATCTAGAAGCAGATTGGTAACCGGGCGGGAGCTCTGCGGGCGTGGCCCGCTGGATGAACCGTGTCCTAGGATTCAGTGATTCAGCAGCATCTGGCCAACAATGGGCTCCGTCCGTCAGGCTGAGTATTCGAGAGTGGGGCATCCCATGAGGGCAGCATCTGGGTTGGACCTGCTTAGGGGTCGCAGTGGGGGGAGAACCGTACTCCTCCTCTGAGGATGTTTATAGGGATGGCGTGGACAGAGCACAACTTAATATCTGAACCATGCCGAACCCACCCACTCACCTTCGGCTTCCCCTGTCCCCACCTTCTAATTCTGGCTTCTTCCCTCTTCCCTTCCAGTCCTGACGAAGGGTTTCGGCCCAAATTGTCAATTGCCTAAGCTACTGAATTCCTCCAGCACATTGTATGTGTTATCACGGCCCAGTCGTCGCTCGTTGGGGTGCTGGACAGGGAGCTCGACTTTATATCAGCAACTCTGGACGACGAGAACTATAGTACATTTTGTCAAAAAGCAACATTAAGAAGCTGAAATCAGACAAGGCCAATGAAGAATATCAAGAAAAATGGTTCTTCGGGATGTTCACTAGATTGGAGCGTATTAGTTATAAGGAACGGTTGGACAAACATGAATTGTTCCCTCTGGAGCAGCAGGGGTTGAGAGGAGATTTGATAGAATTTTACAAGATTATGAGGGGCTTACATTGGATAGGCAATCAGAGGGCTGAAATGATATATGCTAGAGGGCATTGAGTGGGGGAAGCTTAGAGAAGACAGGATAAGATTTTTACACAGAGAGTGTTGGGCGCCTGGGGTGTGTGCTGCCGGAGCTGGTGGCAAAAGTAGATAGAACAGAGGTGTTCAAGAGGCATTTGAACTGGCAGAGATGGAGGGATTGAGGCCAAGGTGTAGGCAGGTGGGATTCGTTACAAGGAACTCTGCAGTAACACACATAAAATGCTGGAAGAACTCAGCAGGCCAGGCAGCGTCCGTTGACATTTCGGGCTGAGAGCCTTCATTAGGACATGGGATGTTGGACTGGTATCATGGCTGGCAGAGACATGGTGGGCCAAATGGCCTGTTCTTGCATTGTACCGCTCCTTCTTCTAACCTGCTTTTCCTTCCACATGAAGACCATTACTTCTGGCGCATACAACGTGCCGGCAACCTCGTCTCCCTGAATCCGGCGCAGATCAATAACTTCTGGCAAGGGTTACCGGCGGACTTAAAGAAGGTTGACAGCGTCTACGAGAGGATTACGGACCACAAGATCGTCTTCTTCATAGGTGAGGCACTTGAGCAGTGTGAGAACGACGTCCCCACACGCACTAAATCATATTATTGTTGTTGTCAAATGTCCTGAGGTTTGTTTTGCAGGCCATCTATAGAGATCAACTCATTACAACAGTACAGCGAGGTAGTGCAAGAGAAAAGCAGAATCAAGTGTTACAGCTATGGAGAAAGTGTCATTGTTCAATCTAATATCAGAGATCGCATACAGAACCGCCTGGTTTTGCAGACATCCACGAAACAGAGAGAAAATTAAAATCTCCGAAGAGTGAAGGACAGGAAAGCGTTAGCCCCACCTTCCCCCTACAGGCTTCAGTGAAAGCATCAACTCTACCCCCCCCCCCCCCCTGCTCCAGCCCCCACCACCCATCATGATCTCGAGTCCATCGAAACCTGCTGTCTTTGACATCTCAGCAGGCTCTCTCTCCCGCTAACGAGGGAGGGAGAGAGATCACTCCTGCCTCAGCGAGAGGGGAGGCCAGCGCTCACCGTTTTGATGTTACAGCATTGCTTATTTGAGTTCCCCCGACTCGAGAATCAACAAACTCTGTCTCACCATCGGGAGATGGAGCCTGGACTATAAGACCATAAGACCTAGGAGCAGAATCAGGCCATTTGGCCCATCGAGTCTGTTCCGCCATTCAATCATGGCTGATCCTCTTTTCCCCTCCTCAGCCCCACTCCCCAGCCTTCTCTCAGTAACCTTTGATGTCGTGTCCAATCATGAATTTATCAATCTCCACCTTAAATACACCCAACGACCTGGCCTCCTCAGCTGCCTGTGGCAATAAATTCCACAAATTCACCACCCTCTGGCTGAAGAAATTTCTCTGCAACTCTGTTTTAAATGGACGCCCCTCTATCCTGAGGCTGTGCCCTCTTGACTTAGACTCCCCCATCAAGGGAAACATCCTTTCCACATCTACTCTGTCCAGGCCTCTCAACATTTGAGAGATTTCAATGAGATCCCCCCCCTCTCATCCTTCTAAATTCCAGCGAGTACAGGAGACGGGGAAATACCGCTCAAGTACAGGGACCTTTGACAGCTGCGCCCGCTGTCTCAATGGTTCAATTTCCTGTGACACTTTAGTCAGTGACATCAGTGAGCAATCAAGTAGACAATAAGGTGCTAGGCCATAACAAGGTAGATTGTGAGCCAAGAACCCATCTTATCATCATGATAGGGAACCATTGAATAGTCCCACACCTCAAGCTTCCTAGAGATTGCTGGTACATGCTTTTGTACCTTCTACCCAGCTGGGTGAGGGTGAAGAGGAGATATCCGGGGTCGGTGGGGTCTTTGATTATGTTGGCTCCTTTGCTAAGACTGCGTAGTAATGTCCTGGCCCCTGAGTTAGCTGATGTTGTCTGGTGTGACCACTTAATGAGGAGGAAGCCTTAAGACAAAGTGTGTGGTGTAGGTGAGAGCACAGGGAAGGTTGCAGATTTCATTTCCCTAACCAGCTCATCCACCATTAGGGAGCATGGGCTGGAATTCAGACCATCATAAGGTGGGTTAGTATTACCCCCTGTGTCGTAGTCTGCTCAATATGGAGAAACCACAGGATTCAACATTCTGGTGTACGTGCTTGGATAAGGAGCCAGTGGCATAAAGTCACCATCTGCAGGATTATCCACGAACGGCTCCAAGTCAGAATTCCATCCAAATTCCAAGTTCAAAGTCACTTTGCTATCAGAGTACATTCTTGTAAATGTCACCAGATTCACTTTTTGTAGGAAAATAACAAAATACAACAGAAGTTATGAAAACGATAGACAACAAAGGCTGACAAATACTCCCATGAGCAAAAAAAAGACAAACTGTGCAAATAATAAATAAAGTAAATAAATAATATTGAGTTGTAGAGTTCTTGAAAGTGAGTCCATAGGTTGTGGAATCAGTTCAGTGTTGAGATGAGTGAAGTTGTCCATGCAGCCTGATGGTTGAAGGATAATAATTGTTCCTGAATCTGGTGGTGTGGGATCTAAGGCTCCTGTACCTCCTGCCTAAGGGTCGTGGCAAGAAGAGAGCACGGCCTGGATGATAAGGGTCCCTGACGATGGAGGCTGCTTTCTTGTGACAGTGCTCCTTGAGGATGTGCTCAGTGGTGGGGAGAGCATTTCCTGTGATGGGCTGGGCTGTGTCCATCACTTTTTGTAGGGCTTTTCATCCCTGGGCTTTGGTGTTTCCATGCCAGGCCGTGATGCCACCAGCCGGGAATGTTGGGTTGGTTGACCTAGACAGAACAACGGAGGTAAGAACCGTCCCGGAGACTGAGAAATAAGTCACCTGAGAAATAAGTCATCCATTGCTAACTCCGTTCTCTGTCCTCTCCCAGGTTCTCAGTATTGGGTCTTCACCAACACGCAGGTGGAGTACGGTTATCCACGGTCCATTAGGGACTTTGGTCTGCCGGTAGACAGCGTGGATGCGGTCTTTGTCTGGGCCCACAACGGCAAGACCTACTTCTTCAAAGACGACAAATTCTGGAGATTTGATGACCAGAGTCAAAGAATGGACTTGGGTTACCCCAAGGAAACGAGTCTCTGGAGAGGTGTGCCTTCTCACCTGGACGACATCATGTGCTTCACTAATGGTCAGTATGTGAGTTGTCATCTTGGTGTCATCTTAGCCTGTACGTCAGTGTGTACACAAGTGTTCTTGTGGATGGGTGTTAGTGTGTGTGCGCGTGCATAAATAAGCATCTCCTCACATCCAGAATGCTTACAATTGTAACAGTTGTCAAGGCTCCAGCACCAATTCCATCACCCGTCCCAGGCTTCCAAATGCAAAAGCAGCCCCTCAAAGTCTCAAAGCACATTTATCATCAAACACAAATCATGCAAGCAATTGAAGTGAGCACTGACATTCCAAACCAAAATGAGTTCTTACATCCAAATCGCAGAGCAGCCTGGAGTAGGCCCGAAGCCTTGGTATCAATTTATCCTATCATTTTCCCACTCACTGACTTCATTGTGAAAGTGGCCCTTCAACGTTGCTCTCTGCCTCCCATCTTCAAGCCAATTTCCGATCCATCTTGCCCTGAATTCCTATGTTACTTTCTGGATCAACCCCGAAAGCAGGACCTTGTCAAAGGCCTTAGTGAAGACTATAGAGATTACTGTCAGCTACACTTCCCTCATCAGCACAGTTAGTCACCTCCCCTTAATAAAACATGCTAATTCTCCCTGAACGATCCCAGCCCATCCATATACATTCATCCTCCCCTTCAGCCATTTATTTTATTTTATTGAGATTCAGCACGGAATAGACCCTTTCAGACCTCCCACTGCCCAGCACACCCCCGATTTAATCTCAGGACAATCTACAATGACCAATTAGCCTACCATCCGGTCCATCTTTGGACTGTGGGAGGAATCCTGTGCAGTCACGGGGAGAACGTACAAGCTCCTTACAGACAGCGGCGGGAATTGAAGCCTGATCACCAGGCGTTGTGCTAGCCATTACACTACCATGACTTCTATCAATAATCGCCACCCCCCTCCCGCCACCAACCCACCACTGCTATTAGATGGAATAAATTGACTTAACCTTGCTGCCCTTCTTGGAATGAAAGATGGCATATGTGCCAACATTCCGTCACCTGTGGATCACCTGTGCCCGTAGAAGTTTTGAACGTTTCTCTCAGTCTAAACAATCCCTGTTCCCCACAGCAGACTGGGATATACAGGCCCTGTGGACTTATCCACATCAAGTTCGCCTGTACCTCCAAAGTTCTGCTGTTCCCCTCCCTGAGCGTTAGGCCAAATAGACCACATGGTAACGGTTAGCGTAATGCTGTTGAAGTTCAAAGTTTTAAGTATGTTTATTATCTGAGAATGTAGGAGTTATACAACCTTGAGGTTTGTTTGCTCACAGGTAGCCACAAAGCGAGAAGCCAAAAGAAACTGGTTAAAGAAAGAATAATAATAAAAGACCAACACTCAATGTGCAAGAAAAAAAAAATCACAAACCATGCAAACAATTCAAGTGAACAACAACAATCTGAACCAAAATTGAGCCCTCAGATCCGAACCCTGGAGCAGCCTGGAGTAGGCCCAAAGCCTCACTTATCATATTAGAGGGCACGGAGCACAGCAGCTGGGGCGGTCTCCATAGCCTCAGTGCTGCTGAGGAGAGAGGAGTGACCATCGCAGATAATGACCAAAATCAGCTCTCCCGCCCCGGATCCCAAAACCTTGTCTTTTCAGTCTGTCTGGGCCAGTGTTTAAATTGCAGACATCCTACCTCTCCCGGAAGTTCTGGGAGTTTCCCGCATATTGATAGCAGCTCCCTGATGCCCACAAATTATGTATACGATATCCCGGAAATCAATTTTTTTTTGAGAGGGAGAGGAAGAGGAAGAGCGAGAGGGAGCATCCTGATTGGTCTCTGTTCATGCTAAGTAGACCTATCAGTTTTCTCTGTGGGCGGGCTTTACAGTCAACCTCAAAAGTAATGACAGTGTTGCTCGCTGCAACGGTGACTTTTCTATCACCCACGGTGGGTTAAAATATAAAAGACATGTCGAGGTGAGTTTAACAGGTGTCCTTTGTTCATTTGCATAGCTAACGTTATTTAAACTAGCTGGTTAGCTGCTCAGGAGCTACTCTATCGATGAGCCCAAACTCCCTGTAGACTTGCTTAAAGTTGTAATAGAATAAAGAACGATTCCATGATAACATAAGTACATAATGTCACATTTTCTGCATATACCCAACTTGGTTTACAGATTAGACAAAATCATTAAACAAAGTATTACATACACCCTTGGAGGTTGACTGGGGGGTGGGGGGGTATGGGGGTGCTACCTCCCTGAAAAGGGTTTTTGCAGGGTGGGGTGTCTGGAATTGACCAAACAACGGAACAGCGAAAGGCTCCGGCGCCCTGGATAGAGGAAAGAATATCATGGAGAGCGAGCAAAATCCTCTCTCGCCTCCGATTTGGGCTAGTGTTTAAATTGTCTAAACAGCTTACCATACCTCACACGATGAACCAGGCACTGCTGCTGCAAAAGGCTCCGGGCCTAGGTGATCATCTCCCTGTGACCGCGTGGGTTTCCTCTGGGTGCTCTGGTTTCCTCCCACATTCCAAAAACGTGGGGGTTAGGTTAGTAAGTTGTTGGTGTGCTATGTTGGTGCCAGAAACATGGCAAGACTGGCAGGCTCCCCCAGCGCATATTTGGACTGTGTTGCTCGTTTACACAAATAACACACCTCATTGTATATTTTGTGTTTCAACGTACAGTATATGCGACAAATTAAGGCGATCTTTAATCTTTAATTTCTCCCCCTCAGGCACCACATACTTCTTCAAAGGGCAAACCTACTGGAGGATGGGAGCTGGTGAAATTGAGGCTGAATCTAAGGGTTCGACGCATCGTGACTGGATGCACTGTGACTTCCCAGAGGCCCCTCCTGTACCTAAAGACCCCAGGGTCGGGGGCTGTAGTTGCATGCAGGATCCGAACGCAGGCAGGGTCCTGAGCCCCAGCAGGGCCCTGCCACTGGCTGTTCTGGTGGCCCATATCTGCAGGCAGTACCTTCTGTTGGACTGAACTCTGAGTCTCATTGTCTCCAACTGCCACCCCCTTGGAAAACCTTTGTCACAGGGCTTGTAAAGGGCACGGAACAAGTGCACACCTTGGGCCTCCTCTCCAGTGTCTTAACAGAGAAGCCGGAAGTATTTTGAGCAAGGTGTTTTGTGAAAATTGGTTATAATCACTTCCGGCTCTCTATCCGCATTTCTCTGCTCCCCTCCTCTTTACCTTTTGTTTTTTTTTCCTGTCCGGTGCCAATTGCTCTTCTGTCTGTGTACACGGGGCACGTACGTGGTCAATCCAGGCAGTGGGATGATGGGATTAGTTTGACGAGCATAAGCCAGCTGAAAGAACAAGGTGATGGTCACCTTCTGCTGCAGAGAGAATGGGGTCTTGGTAGTTGGATGCATCATCAGTGCCTGCTGCCTCAGTGGCCCCTCCTTAGGGAAAGTGAGCGTCTCACGACTCAACCATGCACTCGATGCACCAACACACTCGAGTGAAGAATTCACCTCTGACTTTGCACAATCTTTGGCCAATGGAAACCAATTGATTCTCCTTGGCAGCTTCAACAACTGAATTGGAAAGGAGGTGAGCCATTGGACAGGTAGGGCAGGCAAAATGAAGGAATGGCAAAAGAATGGCATACAAACCAGAAGCTTTTCACTGTATCTCAGTAAATGTGACAACATTAAACCAGTACCAATGTTCTTCTACTGAGAAGGTGATTGGAACAGAATCCTGGCACAAGCAATGCCCAGTTTCACCAGAGAGGTGGGCATGGTTGAGGTTATTCTCCCCGCCCCAGGTGTTCCACCACTGACTAAGAACGTTGGCTTCTGTCAGCGATCAGGCGCAGAATTGCAAGGAACACTGCCCGAGACAAGTGGGCTGACCACCAACTAAGCCGAGGCCAGGAATCACCCTGATCCTTTAACAGTGATGGTGCCAGAAACCAACATTGAAAGACTCAATGATTACCCAATAAGGAGAGCATTTGTTTAGCAGTGGGAGTTCATCCCCACTACCACCCTTCGGCTATGACTACCCTTGTAGCCTTAGTATCTCTTGGTGGTGGCATCCGTCGGTCTCGAGAGACCATGGATCTGCACCTGGAGTTTTCAGGGCGCAGGCCTGGGCAGGGAGACCGGCAGCTTGGGCAACTGCCGGTGAAGGCAACAGTCCAAAGGAAGGGCACTAGGACCCATGTGACCAGTGTCATCGCACAGCAATGTGTTGTTTGCTCAAGAACACAAACACGCTGTCTCAGCCGAGGCTCGAACCAGTGACCTTCAGGTTACTAGTCTGATGCCTTGCCCACTAGGCCACACGCCAACACTTAAGAAACATATAACATCTTGTACTGTCCTGGTTCACACTTTGCTGTGGGTATTTCATTTAGCAGCTCTGTAAGGGCAGTCTGTTCTGCTTTCAGCTTGTTGGGGTTATCGTTGGAGATAAGGGATGATGAGGAATGTGTGTCGTCCAATCAGGATGGTGGAACTGGGAGGAGGTTTTTTTTTTGGTGAGGTTGGTCTCGGGGCTTTGGTTCGGTGTGAGATGAAGAGGGAAGACGCTGGGGCGAACCGGTCGTAGGATACCTGAGGTGGATTGTGAACGACGTTCAGAAGGTGGTGCGTGCTTCGACGCAGTCCGAGGGCCCGGTGCCTGAGTGACAGAGAAGCTCAAGACAACTTGTGCACATGGTAGTGACATATCGCACTAGGGGGATAGTCACAACTCAGAAGTGGACCAAGATGCCATATTAAACTAATCCTAGTTGCCTATATATGCTTTACACACCTATCCATTTCCTGCCTATTTATGTGTCTTGAAAACTGCTTTGCATCTGTGTCAAACACGCCAGATAAAAGAATTGAAGTTTGTCCAACTACTTTCAGTTTATACTTTCTAATCCGGGTGACACCCTGATAAACTTCCTTTCCAAAGCCTTCAGATGTGGTGACCAGAACTTTACACAGTGCTCCAAACGTGACTTAACCAAGGTTCTATGCAATTGCAATGTGACTTCCCAGTTTTTATACCAACGAAGGCAAGAATGCCCCATACTTTTTCCACCCCGTCTCCTCATGTCGCCACTTTCAGGGAGCTATAGACTTGAACCCAAGATCCCTCTGTTCATCAACGCTCCTCGGGGTCAGAACCGGGTTTACTATCCATTGACATACGTCGTAAGAAGTGTTTTTTTAGCAGCAGACAGTGCAAGTCATAAAAATTATCATAACTTTCAAAATAAATAAATAAATAGTTCCAAAGGGGAGTAGTGAGAAAGTGTTGTTGGGTTCATGGGCCATTCAGAAATCTGTTGGCGGAATGAACGAAAACATTGCTAAAATGTTCAGTGTGTGTCTTCAAGCCCCTGATGGCAACAATGAGAAGCCCTGAATGATTGATGCCACCTTCTTGAGGTATCACCTTTTGAAGATGTCCTCAATGCTGGGGAGGCATTTTCCCCCTGATTTTCTGCATTTTTTTCTGATCCTGCCCCTCCATACGAGACGATGATGCACCCAGTTAGAATGCTCTCAACGGTACCTCTGTCGAAATTTGTGACTCTCCTTTGATGGGAAAATACCAAAAATTTAAAACAAGTTAAATGGCTAATGTAAAAAGACAACTAAAGATATTACTGAGGAGGTGTACATGGGTTCAATGTCCATTTGGAAATCTGCTGGCAGATGGGAAGAAGCTGTTTCTAACACATTGGGTGTGGGTCTTTGGGCTCCTGTCCCTCCATCTTGACGGCAGTAAAGAGAAGAGGGCAAGACCTGGATGGTGAGGGCCTTCAATGATGGATGACGTCTCTTGAAGATGTGCTGCCATTTACTGTACTCTTTCCTCTGACTTTTGTCCTCCAAAGTCCAATACCTCACACTTTCCAAAATAAACTTTATCTTCCAATTGTGGTGTGATGCTGTTTACTCTTCAAAGTTCAAAGTAAATTTATTATCAAAGTACGCCTATGTCACTGTATACAATCCTGAGATTTATTTTCTTGTGGGCATACTCATTGAATCTATAGAATAGTAACTATAACAGAATCGGTGAGAGGCCACACAAATTGGTTGTTCATCCAGAGTGCAGAAGACAACAAACTATGCAAGTACAAAAGAAAAAATAAATAAATATTGAGAACACGAGATGAAGTGCCTTTGGTTGTGGGAACATTTCAATGATGGGGCAAATGAAGTTATCAGGAGCCTGATGACTGAGGGGTAGTAACTGTCCCTGAACCTGGTGGTGTGAGTCCTGAGGTTCCTGTACCTTCTTCCTGATAACAGCAGTGAGAAGAGTACGTGTCACGGGAGGTGGGGGTCCCTGATGCTGGATGCTGCTTTCCTGTGACAACACTTTATGCAGGTGTGCTCAGTGGAGGGGAGGGCTTTACCTGTGATGGACTGGGCCATATTCACTACATTTTGTAGGATTTTCCATTTGAGGGTTTTGGTGTTTCCATACCAGTCTGTGATGCAGCCAGTCAATATATTCTCCACCACACACCTATAGAAGTTTGTCAAGGTTATACATGTCATGTTGAATCTCTGCAAACTCCTAAGGAAATAGAAGGGCTGCCATGCTTTCTTCATAATTGCACTTACATGCTGGGCTCAGATCAGGTCCGCTGAAATAATAACACTGATGAATTTAAAGTTGCTAACCCTCACCACCTTTGATGAGATCTGGCTCATTGATTTCCTTCTCCTGAAGTCAATAATCAGCTATTTGGTCTTGCTGACATTGAGTACGAGGTGGTTGTTGTGCCTCCACTCAACTAGGATTTCAGTCTCCCTCATGTAGGCTGATTCATCACCATCTTTGATTCGCCCAACGACAGTGATGATGTCAGCATCTTGAATATGACATTGAAACTGTGCTTAGCCACACAGTCATTGTGTAAAGCAAGTAGAGCAGGGAATTAAGCACCTGTGCTGATGGAGGTTGTGGAGGAGATGTCGTTGGCAATCCCAACAGTCTGCAAGTGAGGAAACTGAGGATCCAATTGCACAAGGAGGTACTGAGGCCTAGGTTTTGAAGATCATTGACTAATTTGAATGCTGAGCTGTAGTGAATAAAGAGCACCCTGAAGCATGCACCTTTGCTGTCCAGATGTTCCAGAGTTGAGTGCAGAGCCAATGAGCTGGCATCTCCTGTGGATCTGTTGCTCCTGTAGGCAAATTGGAGCTGATCCAAGTTGCTTCTCTGGCAGGAGGTGATACATTTCAACACCAACCTCTCAAAACACTTCATCGCTGTGGATATGAGTGCTACTGGATGATAGGTATTGGGGCAGGTCGCCTCTCTCTTCTTGGGCACCGGTATAATGGAAACCTCACCCTGCCAAAGTGAAAGGTTGAAGATCTCATGAACACACCAGGCAGTTGATCAGCATGGATCTTTGGTATGTGTCCAGGTACTCCATTGGGGCTGGGTGCTTTTCGTGGGTTCACCCTCCCGAAGGCAGATCGCACACCAGCCTCAGAGACTCAAATCATGGGATCATCAGGAAATGTGGGAGTTTGCAATGGTTCCTCCGTGTTCTGATGGTCAAAGCGAGCAGAGAAGGCATTGAGCTCATTTGGAAGTGAAGCTTAATATAACTTTATAAGAGGTGAGAGTATTCAAACCCTGCCACAACCGTTGAGCATTTTTCATTGATTGAAGTTTGGTCCCGAATTTCCACTTCATCTGTGCTACACCCTTTCCTCGTTATATGCAGGGGATACGTTCCTCACAGTCAACGCATAATTTAAAATCACATAATGTGAACAATTATTTAAATGGAGAAAATAGGGATGCGTTCCCAAGGGTTTCCTAAATATGTTTTATCTGTAATTTATTCACATCTTCATACCAATACGACACAAAAGCAGTACCACAAGGCAACATTTATATTATATTTCATCAATTTAAGGTAATATTAAATGTAATAAATCATAGAAAGTTAACATACTAGGATGTACAGTACTCACCAACAGTGGTGGGTGTGTTCACTCTGGGAGATGAGTGGTTGTTGTGGTGTCGGGCAGCTCTACGTGGATAAGGTGGACATCGAGCACAGCAAGGGGTGAAGGAAGACTCACAGAACGGCAGCAGGAGACAACACCGGTTTGAATAAAGTGGTGAGGGTTGTTTGCTTGGCAGCATTTTTTTTTTCAGCATAGATTTGCTTGTAGGGAAGAAGGGTTGACGGCAGGGAATGACTGAAATGCTGACTCTATTCTAAACTTGGGTCCGTGTCCATCGCCATTTGTGCCGAGTGTTCCGACTTCCACCATTCCCTCACCGTTGGTAAACTCCTGGGATTTTCAAAATCATTTGTTGCTTGCAGCATCTGAGAGATAGTTCACCGTAAAAAAACTTGAATGTGGCTCACACCTTGGTCGAGTGGTTGAATCAATGATGTTGTGTTAGACGGCAGGAAATACACTGTTATACTATGATGAATGCTGCCCAAATGTTTAGGATGGGCTGGCGCATTGTCAAGCAACAGAAGAACTTTAAAGACAAGATTCTGTTCCCGGCAGTAGCGTCCCAGAGCAGTGTAACCTTCACCTGATGCCGTGCTGTTTATAATTTCCAACTTTTTCTTCAAATGTTAAACCGATTCTCTAAAGCTCGGCTGATGGCCCAGAACATGAAATCGGAGGCTTAGGATGCATAGTTAAATATTTCAAGCACAAAATCACTGCACCGTAGGTAAAAACCAAAAAAAGTTTAAGAGCGCAAGATTGCACATCCACACCTTGCCAAAACCAATCCGAGACTGGTGGGAGCGAGGCTCTGAGGCATGCACACATGACTTGTACTGGCAGAAAAGCAGAGCTCCTCGCATAACTGTGAGTTTTGGACACAGATAAGCAGACGTTAAGAAATAGGTTCCTCACACAACTGTGAATACACATAGTCTGAAGACGAATATAACAAGGATAGGGTGTACTTGTACTACTTAAGTGGACGCCTGATTAGTGCTAATCGTGGGGTCCTAGTTTTGAGAATCTTAATTTACACATATCTCTTGGCTGAGTCACTGATGTTCTTTTGGGATTATTATGAATAAACTCTCATCACCATCTCTATATTGTAGTCTGTGTTCCCTCTGCACTTGGATTCCAATATTGCTAGCATACTTCAAGACCATAGGTTCACAGAATACATGAAGATCGGAGGAGTCGTTGACAGTGTGGAGGGTTGTCTGAAGTCATCGATATATTGCTGAAGTTCAAAGTAAATTTATTATCAATAATACTAATTCTAATCACCATATACGACCCTGAGATTTACTTTCTCATGGGCATACTCAATAACTCCAACAACCATAATAGAATCAATGTAAGATCACACCCAACAGGGCAGACAACCAGTGTGTAAAAGACAACAAACTGCAAAAATATAAAAAGTGAGAGAAAAAAGAAATAATAATAGTAAATAAATAAGCAATAAATATCAAGAACATGAGACGAAGAGTCCTTGAAAATGAGTCCGTAGATTGTGGGAACAGCTCAGTGATAGGGCAAGTGAAGTTGAGTGAGCCAGGAAAAGTTATATGAAGTTTGATCCTGATTACTACTAGGTTAGGACGTGCATCATGAATCCTCAGGAGTATCGAGGAATGGGAGGATTTTGCTGTATAAGCCCAAAGATCCATGGAAGAGTCAGTCCAGGTAGATTAAATGACTAAGAAGGCATTCCTTGGATGGGAAAGAGAATAATTAAATCAGTAAATTGATTTAGTATGGTCACCTGTGGTGATGTACAGTTAAAAACAACATTTAAACAGATCAGATTACAACAATGCTTGAGGTAGTACAGGTTAAAGCAATTACAGAGTGCAGAATGATGTGTTAGGAAATGCAGTGCAGGTGGACAATAAAGTACAAGGTCATAATGAGGTAGATTATGGGGTCAAGTGTCCATCATATTAGACCATAAGACCAAAAGACATAGGAGCAGTATTAGGCCATTCAGCCCATTGAGTCCTCTCTGCCATTCCATCGTAGTTGATTTAAAATCCTTCTCAAAAACTTTCTCCTGCCTTCTCCCCGTAACCTTTGATGACTAGATTATTCAAGAAACTATCAGACTCTGTCTTAAATATATCCAATGACCTGGCCTTGTTATGAATGTACCACAGCTTTGAGGGGCCGAAGGGTGCGGAGTAGCCCCCTCCTTTGTGAGAATCGCAAGAGCATTATTGTTTTGGGTCAGAGGACCCAGGAAATGAGAGAGAGACATGGCCATTGTCTCCTGGAGACAACGTTTGTGGATTGGGGACTATGCTACGTGCAAGCCCTCGGGCAAAGTGGGCTGGTCGAGAGAGAGATTGCATCACCCCAACCTGATTGACATCTACTACCCGGCGAGTTAAGATAAAAGAGGGGCTGTAGGAACAACCCCTCAGACGTACCAAAAGAAACGCTAGCGAACCCGTAATAGCGGGAAGCCATTTGAAGGAAGCCACGTGTGTTCGGTTCCCTTGCCTGGGGGCTGGTGGCTGGAAAACGACTTGGAACTAACAACGGGGAATCAACTCCCCCGACTCAACGGATTGGCCTCATAAAAGACCCAGGCAAGTTTAAAACCATCTCTCTTAAACCCAAAGAGCTGCAGCTCGAAAGGACAGTGACTTTTACCTTTCCATCGGACAATACAATATCTCCTAGACAAACGATAGAGCTATTGCTTAATTGATGATTATTATTATACCTGCGTTTTTAGATGGAGTATTGATGATGTATATTATCTGAATGTCTGTATTAATCTTATTTTGTGCCCCTTTATAAATAAAGACTTTTAAAAATAGTACCATCAGACTTCAACGGACCTCTCGATCTTTGCTGGTAAGTGACCCAGTTACGGGGTTCGTAACAGCCTGCACAGCCATCTTTGGCAATGAATTCTACAGTTTCACCACCCTCTGGCTAAAGAAATTCCTCCTCATTTCTGCTCAAATTGAGAAGTCTCCCTATTCTGAGGCTGTGCCCTCTGGTGCTAGACTCCTCCAGTGTAGGAAACATCTCTCCACATCTAGGCCTTTCGATATTCAATGGTTTCAACAGATCCCCTCCTCATTCTTCTAAGCTCCAGTGAGTACAGGCCTGGGGCCATCAAATGCTCCTCATATGTTAACACTTTCATTCCTGGGCTCATTCTTGTGAATCTCCTCTGGACCCTCTCCAAAACAAGCACATCTTTTCTTAGGTAAGGCTTTGCTAGAATGGTTGATAGTCTACACTCGGCTAGGGAGAGGCCCATCATTGCTCCCCATCATTGCTCAATAAGCCCGGTCAGCAAGGCCCCCAACAGAAAGACACCCCTAACACCAGCAGCACGAGTGCCCACGTCACACAAGAGGCGTCACCCTGAAAGGGTGTCCTTAATGAACAGTGGGTGACCCTGGCAGCTAGAACCCAGGGTGTTCACAGACCTCTGATATCCTGAGACACTGGCACTGTTGAAGCTGCGAGGTGGTCGGCATTTCCTAGCGTTCATACCAAAGCGAGCGTGGTAAAAACACAGGGTTGTCTGCTTGGCAGCTGTAGGCATCCTTATGTTGGGGCCCTTGCTGACCCGACTTCTTGAGGCAGAGAAAGGAGGAGCAATTAGAGACCACTGCCTAGCTGGATGTAGACTAACAGCCACTTTAGCGAGTTTGCTATAGACTCTTCCAGATGCATTAGCAAAGGCTATACAATCTGGATCAGGCACTCTAAAAATTATACAAGGATGGTGATTTCCCAGGAGAGACAGCATGTGGTCCTTTAGCTCTGAAGGCCTAGCATTGCCAAGACCGGACAAGGACAGCAACTGCTTGGTGCGTTCAGACTCCGGTAGTCCAGAAGTTTCTAAAAGGTGAGTTTACGGTGATAGACATTTATCATGTACAGCTGGGTGTTCAAGCAGTCTCGCCACTCCTACAGCATGGAGTTGCTGAGCAACCGGACCACGTAGTAGAATTTGGTATAGTCAGAGAAAATCTCTCGCAGAACAAACCGGGCCTCAGCTTGTATGAGCCAAGAGATGGTTTTTTGCTCCCAGAACTCGGCAGTTTCAAAGCGACTGCATTAGCCAACATGTTCAATAACTCTAGGATTGGGGTCTCCAATGTAGGTTTCTACAAGTAAAATGAAGTGAGGCATTTTATGTTCAATGAAACTCGTAACACACTTTATGGAACTCCAAAACCTAACCACAATAGTGTGCTAAAATTCCTTATGTAACAACATCACTATTTTTTTAAAGTGAACCCCCAACTCAGTGTCGCTGGTTGTGAATTATGTACATTTCCCCCAATTATGTTACCCTACAGGCTTACCTTCATATTTCACCTTTGCTCTCTGTATGGCTTTTTTTAGTTGCCTTCTATTGGTTTTTAAAATTTCCCAATCCTCTAACTTCTCAATAATTTTTGCTATTTTATATGCCCTCCCTATTTACTTTTATGCTGTCTTTGACTTCCCTTGTCAGCCATAGTTGCCACATTCTCCCTTTAGAATACTTCTTCACTTTTGGGATGTATCTTTCCTGCACCTTCCATATTTCCCCCAGAAACACCAGCCATTGCTGTTCTGCCATCATCCCTGCTAGTGTTCCATTTTAATCAACTCTCTCGTGCCTCTGTAATTCTCTGAAATACTATAGAGCTGATTTTAGCTTCTCCTTCTCAGACTTCAGGGTGAATTCTATCATATTATGACTACTGCCTCCTCAGAGTTCCTTTACCTTAAGCTCTCTAATTAAATTTGGGTCATGACATAACACACAATCCAGAATTGCTGTTCCCCTAGAGGGTTTAACCACAAACTGCTCTAAAAAGCCATCTCGTAGGCATTCTACAATTTCCCTTTCTTGGGATCCAGTACCAACCCAATTTTCCCAGTCTACCTGCCTATTGAAATGCCCCCCATGATTATCACAAAATTGTCCTTTCTGCATGCCTTTTCTATCTCCCACTGTAATTTGTAGCCTACTTCCTGGCCACTATATACAACTCCCATCAGGGTCTTCTTACCCTCGCAGTTCCACAAGATACTGCATCTTCCAATCCTATGTCATCTCTTTCTAAGGTTTTGATTTCAATTTTTATCAACAGAGCCACTCTACCTCCTCTGCCTTTCCGCCTGTCCTTTCGATACAATGTGTGTCTTTGGATGTTAAGCTCCCAACTATGATCTTCTTTCAGCCACGACTCAGAGATGCCAAAACATCATACCTGACCGTCTCTAACTGTGCCACAAGATCATCTATCTTATTCCGTATACTGCATGCATTCAGATATAACACCTTCAGTCCTGTATACATCACCCTTTCGATTTTGGCCTCTGGTTACACTTTAACTCATCCCACTGACTGCAATTTTGCTCCATCATCTGCGTGTCCTTCCTCACAGTCCCACTACACACTGCATCAACTTGTACACCAACTGGCCCATCCTCAGACCTATCACTCCAGTTCCCATCTTCCTGCCAAGTTAGTTTAAACCCTCCCCAACAGCTCTAGTAAACCTGCCCACAAGGATACAGGTCTCCCTCAGTTCAGGAGTAACCGGTCCCTTTTGTACAGGTCATACCTTCCCCAGAGGAGATTCCAATGATCCAGAAATCTGAAACCCTCCCCCTGAACCAATTCTTCAGCCACACATTCGTCTGCTAAAATCATCCTATTCTTACTCTCACTGGAATGTGGCGCAGGGATTACTACCCTGAAGGTCCTGCTTTTTAGCTTTCTACCTAAATCCCTATATTCTCTCTTCTGGATCTCTGCCCTTTTCTTGCC
Source organism: Hypanus sabinus (assembly GCF_030144855.1). Taxonomy (NCBI): domain Eukaryota; kingdom Metazoa; phylum Chordata; class Chondrichthyes; order Myliobatiformes; family Dasyatidae; genus Hypanus; species Hypanus sabinus. The sequence goes on from NC_082734.1 coordinate 18,961,359, forward strand.
AATGTCATCGGTACCAATGTGTACCATGACTTCTGGCTGTTGACCCTTGCTCTTGACCCTTGCCCGATCCAAGATGTCCCTAATTCTGACATGTGGGAGGCAACATACCACTCAGGTGTCTCCTTCACGTCCTCAGGGTCTGCTGTCTGCTTCTCTGTTTTAATAAATTCTTCCAGAAATTCCTGTATATTGTCTCCTTCCACCCCCTTGGAAATTTCATGGATGCGTATGTTATTCCTGCGTGAACACGCCTCTGGGTTCGTTAGTCGAGCTTGATTAATCTCCTGAAGTTCCAGTGCACTGGAAAGAACCTTCCCAGCCTCAGCCTTCCATTCCTCCACTTCTGTCACCCTTTGCTCCAACTCTTCAACTCTGCCCGTTATTTCTTTTAAATCACCAACGATAGCATTCAACTTCTGGTTAATTTCTGCTCTGAAATCCACCAGCTCCTTCTTTAGAAAACTCACGGAATCACTCAGTTCTTTATTCGTATCCAAACGAAGCGCCTGTATTTTGGCCATGATATTTGCATGGGCAGCCTCCATACCCTCGTGTTCAGCTTGGTTGCTAGCGCCAACGTCAGTGTCCTCACTGTCAGTCGGTATTTTATCGCTTGTCTTTGGATTTTGTTGCGGTTTCCCTCTTGTCTTTTTTTTTATTTCTCCCTTTCGTGCTACAAGGTCCACTTTTCTATTTACTTATTTACGGGGGAAATAAGACCATCTGGGAGGCCTTGCTGATTATGCTGCTGGCTGTATCTGCGCCATGCCGGAAGTCCCGCTGTCTGCTTCTCTAACTATGGAATCCCATGTCACTGCTGCACTCCTCTTATCCACCCTCTGAGCCACAGAACCAGACTCAGTGTCAGTGAGGCTTCCTGCTATTAGGTCATCTCCCTCAAAAGTAGAATGGTCACGGGGTTGCTCCGTGTTGGCTGCCTATTCCCTTTCCCTCTCTTGACAGTTGCCCAGGTACCTGCCTCGTGTAACTTACAGGTGACCATCTCCCTGTAGCTCCCATTGATCACCTCCTCATTTTCCCTTGTGACCCATAGGCCACCTAGTTGCAGCTCCAGTTCCTTAACACGGCCTCTAAGGAGCTGCAGCTTGATGCGCTCCATGCAGGTAGAGTTATCAGAGAGACTGAAATTCTCCCAAAGTTCCCACATCTTACACAAGGAACATACCGCTAACTCTGGGCCCATTCTCAGTGCACCAGCTATGTACTAACAAAAATAAACTTAATAAAAACTTACTTAGAACCTCCGTCAGTGCTTGGCCAAGCCTGGTCTCGTCTAAGCCTGTTGAGCCAAATCCTGACTATCTAACACTATCCACTCCAACAATATCCACTCCAGCAGTGTCCACTCCTACAAAGGTCACTCCACATACATCTTTTGGCCGCTGCTGAGTGCCCAATACATTGCTATAATTGCAGCACCCTGAAAAGTCCCGTAAGTACCCGAGCTTTTTTCAAACCTCGCACTGAGTCTCCAGTGATCTATCTCGTGTTGATTGCAGCCCGCTGAAAAGGGGACCGTTCAGCAGGGTAAAAGATGTCCTTGAGCCTTGCAGAACATGTTTTTAGGCTTTGGCATCATCTGCACGATGGGAGGGGGCAAAGAGAGAATGTCCAGAGCAGGCGGGGTCTTTGATTATAAGCAACGGACACAAATTGCTGGAAGAACTCTGAGGCCAGGCAATATCTACGGAAAAGAGTACAGTCGACGTTTTGAGCCCAGACTCTTCTTCAGGACCACAACGAAAGGAGAAAAGTCAGCGTAAGAAGATAGGGGGAGGGGAGGAAGGTGGCAGGTGATAGGTGAAACTTGCAGAGAGGGAAGGGGGTGAAGTAAAGGGCTGGGATATTGATTGGTGAAAGAGATACAGGGCTGGAGAAGGGGGAATCTGATGGGAGATTCCCTAAAAAAAATCAGATAGGTATATGGACAGGAAAGGAATGGAGGGTAATGGGCTGAGTGCAGGTTGGTGGGACTAGGTGAGAGTAAGCGTTCGACATGGACTAGAAGGGCTGAGTTTCCGTGCTGTAATTGTTATATGGTTATGTGGAGAGGGTAGGAGACCATGGAAGAAAGGGAAGGGGGAGGAGAACCAGAGGGCGGTGATGGGCAGGTAAGGAGATAAGGTGAGAGAGGGAAACTGGAATGGGGAACGGCAGTGGGGCCAATTACTGGACGTTCGAGAAATCGATGTTCACCAGGTTGGAGGCCAACCAAACGGAATGCAAGGTGTTGCTCCTCCAACGTGAATGTGACCTCAACATGGCAGTGGGGGAGGCCACGGGCTGACATGTCGGAATGGGAATGGGAAGTAGAATTGAAATGGGTGGCCACCGGGAAATCCCGCTTTCCCTGCTGCGGTCTCCCAATCAACGGCAGCTCTCACTGATATCTTTGATTATGTTGGCCGCTTCACCAGGGCAGTGTCGATAGTGTCCATGGAGTGGAGGCATATTTTCTGTGATCTGCTGAGCTGCTTCTTGCGGTTGTGGGCAACGCTGTTGCCGTTCCAAGCTGTGACGCATCCAGACAGGATGCTCTCTAATGTGCGTCGATAAAAATCGGTGAGTGTCATAGGGGACATATCAAATGTCTTTAACATACAGGAGCAGGGAGGTTTTAATCTAACTTTATAAAACTTTGATGAGACCTTGGCTGGAGAATGATGTGCAGTTCCAGGATGGATGTGACGATGCTGGTGAGAGCGCAGAGGAGATTCACCAGGATCTTCCCTGGGATGGAGTGTTTCGGTTAGGAGTGGTATGTTGGAGGTAAAGAGGTGACATTACTAATGTATATAACAATATCAGGGATATAGATGGCTTAGTAAGCTGGCCGGTGGTGTAGTGGCATCCCCACTGGGCTTCGAAGCAAGTGGTCCTGGGTTCGAATCCGACTGCCTCCCCGCATGCTTTCCACCCGTGTTGGGTTGGGCAATGAGCCAGCAACTCAGCCTCGTAAAAGCACAGACAAAAATGCTAAAAAAGCCCGCAAGGTTGCCGCCCGATGCGCCACAAGGCACGGAGAGGAACAACGAGGACAACAAGATAGACGGCGTAGACTATACAAAACTATTCTGCCTGTCGTAGGTATTCAGGGTAAGGGAGGAGAACTTAGAGAGGATCAGAGAGAGTTGTTTTTCACCTAGAGAGGGATGAGTAGCTGGAGTACACTGTCTGAGAGAGAGGGTAGTTGACAGAGTCCACGTGAGCACTTGAATCACTTGAGGGCTTTGGCTCAAGTTCTGGACGATGAGGCCAGTATGGATGGATGCCCACTGCCAGCATGGGCAAAGTGGGCCGAGTGGTCTGCTGCCATGCTGCATGACTCTGTGACTTCACGGCAGATCAAGGTGGACAAATCAACCCACCGAGAGGGCAGCTGGGTCACAGAATGATGCCCTTTTGTCAAGGCAGAAGCCTTCAGGTTGCCTGACACTACATTTCCGCTCGGACGCTCCAAAGGTCAACAGGAAGCATTTCCTGAAGTACCGTGTCCAACCTTGGAAAGTGGCTCTGAAGTGAACGCACGCAACTGATGGACTGTGTGCTGTGCAGATGAGACGAAAGATGAATCAAAATCAGACAATGAGAACAGATGGAGATCAACTCCTGTAACTGGTGACTGCTCTAAAAGTTACAGAAGGTCCCACTAAGAGAACACAGTTCCAGAGTTTTCCCACAATTGTGGAAAAGCAGACTGTGAGGAATAGTTCAGAGGATGGGAATGCCCTCACAAAGCCTTCAAGGCAAAACTGTTATTTAACATATTTATATATCCAATAGTGATATGTTTAATTATACCTGTCTTGTTATCTGTTATTAACCATTCAAAGTATGTTTATTATTTGACAATATGTGTACAGTAAACAACCTTGAGATTTGTCTTCTTGCGGGCAGCCACAAAACAAAGAGACACTCCAGAACACGTAGCTCCTCTGTAGAACAACAACCGGTTTAGTATGGATGCAAGAGGTACTGCAGACGCTGGAGATCTAGAGTGATACACACAATGTGCTGGAGGAGCTCAGCAGGTCAGGCAGCATCTATGATGGGAATAAACAGTCGATGTTTTGGGCCAGGACCCTTTTTAGTTGTAGCATGTTACACACTTTACATAAAATATGTAAAATCACGAGAATACTGTGCGAAAGCCTTAGGCATCCTAGCCCAAGTCTTCTGAACTGTGCTGTATGTCTTATGGACTTATAAAGAGATTTTGCTACCTGAGTTGGCAGACTTCTCCTTTGGTCTGCTATTGAGAGTGGTGTCAAGGGCCATAATCAGAGATGATATCTGCTGTTAGAATTCAGAGGTCTTTAACAAAAGGGGAAATACGAAAGCATTGTTTATTTCTTGAATTATCTGAGTACATTTCCTTTCATGACCATGGCGATAAGTGGTGTAAAGAGCTAATGTAGTCTTCATTTGCTGTTGCCCAGGGGCCTTGCTAACAAAAGGGATGTGATAGGACATATTAATTTAACAGGGAAAATTGTCCTTTTAGGAAAAAGAACCGTTGTTCCTTAATATTTATCAAATGACACTGTTCTCACGCATAATGATTAGATCAGAAATAAACAGATGTTTTGCTTTGCAGTTATTGGAAGTGACTTCATGAGAATTGCAGACAGCTGAGATGCCTGTGAATAATATAGTCAGAATCAGGGTTATCATCACTGACGTACGTTGTGAAATTTGTTGTTTTGCAGCAGCAGTATGGTACAAGATGTCAAAATTACCTTAAGTTACAAAAGAACCAGTCCAAAGATGAACAACAATTTAATTTCAAGTTTACGTTGTCATTCAACCAAACATGAAAACCATGAATACAAACAAAACAGCATCCCTGCAGGGCCAAGGTACAAAACTCAGTACTAACAGTCACACACAGCACAAAGTACATATAGCACATATAATTATAACAGCAGTAAATATATAGTCATAAAAAAGATATAGTCCAAATCCCTGACATATTGATAGGTCATGGGACGTTGCTGGCAAGAACAAGCCCGCAGCAGTCCAGCTGCAGACAAACGCAATCCAGCTTGTTCTCCAATGAGCGAACACTGGAGGACAGCACTGATGGGAGGAGCGGCTCCCAAACCAGCATGGATGTCCCCAGTGCCACTCTGCCACACACATGGGTTTATGGACCATTCAGCTGTTCTTAAAGCACTGAGTGTGGGTCCTCAGGCTCCTGTACCTCCTCCCTGATGATATTTACATGAAGGGGGCTTGGTGAAATCTTTATGGTGAGACTGGATGTTGAGCGACCAAAATGATGGATGCCATATTCTGGAAGATGTCCTTGATAGCTGGGAGGGTTTTGCCCGTGATGGGGCTGGCAGAGCCTACAACCCTCCCCACAGCCTCTTGTATTGGAGGTTCTGTACCAGTCTGGGATGCAATCGATCAGAATGCTCTCCATCATAGATCTATAGAAATTTGCTTGTCTTTGATGAATCCCAAATCTCGTCAAACTTCTAATGAAGTACAGCCACTGGTGTTCCTTCTTCTCGATTGCATCAATATCTTGGGCCAAGAATGAATCCTCTGAGATGTCGATGCCCTGGAACTTGAATCTGCTCACCTATTCCACTGTTGACCCCTCGATGAGGATGGGTATGTTCTCCAAACTTCCCCTTCCAGAGGTCAACAATCAACTCCCTGGTCTTGCAAGGCTGTTTTTGTGACAACTCTCAACCAGCCAATACATCTCACTGTTAAACACCTCCTAATCAACATTGACTCCTTCCCTCTGCTAGCCGGCAGGTCACCCTTGTGTAAAATGTATCACTTGCTCAGCCTCCCCCGGATCAGGGTCACATGCAGCCATGGGAGCAGGTGGTGGACGGTCGTATGAGCAGCTGGTGCAAATCACATGTGTTTGCCATGTCATGACATGGCACATAATGATGATGTCATACGATACGGCACATAATGATGATCCCCCTCCCCCTCGGAGAATCCCCCTCCCCCTCGGAGAATCTCCCGGCCTCGGACCCTTTGGGGTCCGATCCTCGCCCAGCTTAGAGCATTGCGTCCTCTCTCTCGACCCCCTCGCGCCGATCTGCCCAAAAGCCCGTCAACAAAAGCTTACAGACTCAGAAGAAAGAACATTAATCCCCATTTGGTTTACAAAGGAATACCATTCTCGTTATCAGTAAATTAGCATTCCTGCTAGTTAACAAAAAGAAGAAACCCTCTTTACACTCTCCCTCCACCAAATAAAAGTCATGTCCTCATGACTACTAAATAACTCTCCACCTTTCCTGCCAACACACCGTAACCCAAGCACAAACAGTGACATCTCCTCCCCACACAGTAACTCTCACGCCCTGTTTTTCAGGCGCTACTTAGGCCAACTATCTGGGAGTTCCCTAACCCTTCTGAGACCTCCGTACCCCCTCACCTAAACCCTTCAGGCTCGGACACAACTGGGGATACCTTGGGCCCACTACCAACTCCTCTCTCAACCTCTCACTCATGCCCCACACTGCACATAGCTAACCCTCCCCGCTACACCTGACTCAATGGGAGAAGGGCCAAAGGTCTCTTCCTCAATCGAGGGAAAGTCAGCAAAAGGCAGCATGTACCACACATCCAGCACATCATCCATCGAATCTGTATTCTTCCTCATTCCTGTGATCGGTAGCTGCTGTTTGATCTTCTCCAAACGGAAACATGTGGCCTGCACTGCTCCCGCAGTCTCTTCAGCCTCCTGTTCAGTATTCACTGCACTTCTCTCCAGCTTTTTCTTCCTCATGACTTTTTCCAGATCAACTTTCAGGTTTTGCACTTCATTTGAACTGTCGATGGTCATCTTCAGGATCCCTTCAAGCTTCCGCTTCCCTCTTCTGAGATTTGTCTGTAATTTCTTCACCTCCGCAAACTCCCCTCTCCGGGTTCTCAGTTTGCTATTACCCTCAGTCAGACAACTTTCTTCATTCTCTCCAACTTGTAAGTCTTCCGAATGGTTCCAGATCACTTTCTCCAGTCTCTCCGTCTTCATTTCAAACTTGGTTCCGTAGAGACAGTCACTCACGAGCTGCGACCTTCGCCAGCCCTGGCACGTGTCCAGAAAACACTTTAACTCGGTAGTTCTCAGCTGCTCCTGCAACGACCTCACTTAATATTCTCCTGAGGCAAATCCAAATACCAAGAGATCATCCACATACACCAAAACTCCAAACGCCTCCACATCCCCTATGGTCTTTCACCTGCCCTGCAGGAAGGTTGCAAGGGCTCCAGATATGCCCTGTGGCAGCTTTTCGGACCCAAAGACTCCTAGGGAATTTATCACTGCCGTCTTCTCCTTGTCGGCCCCACTCATCGGGATCTGGCAACATCCACTCCTCAGATCCAGCACCTTAAACCACTTCACACCACTCAGACAGGCCATCGCCTCTCTGGCCCTCAGGGCCATATTCTGGTCACTAACAGTGCGCCTCTTCAACGCAATACAATCCACACACACGCTGCCTACGTCTTCCACGGCTGTAGGGGCCAGTCTCCGCAACCTCTCTCTCTCCGAGGTGTCTTCAACAGTCAACTCCGCTCCCTCGTGGTATTTCGCAGCGTCCACTAAGAGGGTCTCACCCTCAGATACTTCCCCCAGGCCGTATCACCACTGGCTCTTGTTTGAATTCGGTATCAGCCCAATGCTGCTACACACGTCCGCACAAGCAGCTCGAAACTCTGGGTGCATCGACAATGCCTCCAAACAGCGCTCACCCGCCTCCTCCGGGCAGGCCCCCAAGCACACCAGCAGGATATTGGTTCTCTCTGGAACAGAAACGCTGCCCGTCTCCATTTTCCATTTTCACTGACCAACAACCGTCGTCTGGATAATCACCGGCACTGGTACCCCGAATCTCCAGTGTTCTCAATGTCGTCAGGGGTAAATGCTTCCAATAACGGTTATGAAACAAACTGTACAGCAACTTAACCGGCGCCCCGGTGCCGAGGATGGCTTTAACTTGACTTCCATCCATCCGTAACAACACCTGTGCGCGTGGCCCCTCTAAGCCTTCAGGAATAGAGTCTGCTCCTTTCGGGAGTTCCTTGGTACATTGCTGGGAACGTGCTCCCCCAGAGACCCCAAGCTGTTCCCCCACTGGGCCTCCTCTAAGTTTCCTAACACCTCTCGAATCAATGGAACAACTGATCCCCTTGACAGATCCCCTTGGCATCACAAGCAATTTATCTGCCCCCCTAGGCAAAAAGAGATACCCTAAAAACTTCCCACCAATCTCCTGCCACGGATATAATAAGCCCCCCAGCTGCGGCATTTGACTTCCAGTCGAACCACACGCATTTTCCCACACTTTCCCAGAACTGGCAGCGGTCACTTCGAGGTAATTGCGCCTGACAGTTCTAACAAAGTCACCAGCCCGCCTACTCAAACTTTCAACCCGTCCCTGTCGCTTTTCCTCAGCCAAGCACTGCCACTCACCCAACAACTGAGGGGTCCGCTCCACCCACGCCTCCGCCCCTTTAGGGCTGGACGTTATTCCAACAACCGGGCGGAGCTCACCACTGCTGAAACATCCCAACCTGCCACTCCTCACTCTCCAAACAGCACGGACAGCCCATGGTCCCACCACCATTTCGTCAGCACTAGTTGGAACTCGAACAACGACCTCCAGGCTAGCAACAGCAGCCACCCCACCCAACACACACGCAGCGATAACCAGCAATTGCACACCCACAAAGGCACACCAGCTGTTCGCCGCAGACACAATTTAAAGAGGGTGATCACACAGCTTCCACAGAAATCAATCCCGGACGAGCACCTCACAATGTAACCCCCTGGGTCACCTCAGGCTCGCTCAGCTCGTTCTCGTCTAGGGGGAGCAGCCTTCAGCCCCGCCAAACTGGGTAATCAGCTGGTGTGGATGCTGTGTGATGTCCCCGCCTCGCCCAAAAACAGACAGTACACCATATGCGATTAAATGAGTACAATTTATAAAGGTTACTATAACTAAGTGATTAATAACAATACAGTATATATGAAGAGAAAATTAAAGAAAAGGCGCCAAACTTATCAAAACCAAACCACTTCGTGCACAACTGTTGGAGCTCAATTACTGAAGTCTTCTGGCCACCATTCGATCCCCTCCGAACTCCTCGACTCGCAGCTCAGGACCCTCCGAACTCCTCGACTCTCCAAACAGCTCAGGACCCTCCGAGTGGTCAACCAAGCACATCTAGCTTCATCCCCTCCCCTCCTCGGAGAAACTCCCGGCCTCGGACTCCCCTTTGGGGTCCGTTCCTCGCCCAGCTTAGAGCATTGCGTCCTCTCTCTCGACCCCCTCGCGCCGATCTGCCCAAAAGCCCGTCAACAAAAGCTTACAGACTCAGAAGAAAGAACATTAATCCCCATTTGGTTTACAAAGGAATACCATTCTCGTTATCAGTAAATTAGCATTCCTGCTAGTTAACAAAAAGAAGAAACCCTCTTTACACTTACTACTGACTCAAACTGCAAGTTAACCTTTAGGGAGTCCTGCAGAAGGATTTCCAAATCCCTTTGCAGCTCTGATTTTTGAATTTTCTCCTAATTTAGAAAATAGTCCATGCCTTTATTCCTTCTCTCAAAGTCCATGACCATAACTTTCCCTACTCTATATTCCATCTGCTACTTCTTTGCCCATTCTCTCAATCTGTCTAAGTCCCTGCTTACTCAAAACTACCTGTCCCTCCACCTATCTTTTCATCATCCAGAAACTTGGCCGCAAAGCCATCAATTCCTTCATTCAAATCCTTGACATACAACTTGAAAAGAAGCAGTCACAACACTGACCACTGCAGATCACCACCAACCAGAAAAAGCCCCCTTTGTTCCCACTCTTTACCTCCTGCCAGTCTGTCAATTTTCTATCCATCTTGCATCTTTCCTGTAATACCATGGGCTCTTACCTTGTTTAGCAGCTTCTTGTGTGGCATCTTGTCAAAGGCCTTCTGAAAATCCAAGTAGACAACATCAACTGATACCTTTGTCTATACTGCCTGTTATTTTTTTAAAGAATTCCAACAGATCTTCAGACAAGATGGAAACCACACTGATTTTGGTCTATTTTGTTATGTACCTCCGAACACCCCAAAACCTCTTCCTTCATAATAGACTCCTGATGTCAGGCTAACTGGCCTGTAATTTCTTCTGCCTCCCTTCCTTCCTAAAGAGTGGAATGACTTTTGCAATTTTCCATTCCTCCAGAACCATTCCAAGATAAAGTGATTCTAGAAAAACCATTACTAATGTCTCCGAAAGCTCTTCAGCTACCTCTTTCAGATCCCTGAAATGTAGACCATCTAGCTTCAGCTAGCTTCAGCTTCCCAAGCACATTCTCCTTAGTAATTGCAATGAAACTCACTTCTTCCCCTGACATTCTTGCATCCCTGGCATACTGCTAGTGCTTTTCACAGCAGAGACTGATGCAAAATACTTATTAAGTTCATTCACAATTTCTTTGCCCCCTTTACTACCTCTCTAGTGTCACTTTCCAGCAGTCCAATATCCAGTCTCATCTCTCTTTTACTCTATAGATCTGAGAATATCATTTTGTATCTTCTTTAATATTATTGGCTAGCTTACTTTCATATTTCATCTTTTCTCTAGGATATTTTAGTTGCCTCCTATTTGTTTTTAAAAGCTTCCCAGTTCTTTAACTTACAACACATGTTTGGTATATTGTAACCCTCTCTTTTGCTTTTACGGTGATTTTGACTTCCCTTGTCTGCCATGGTTACCTGATCCTTCCTTTAGAATACCTCACCTTTGGGATGTATCTTTCTTGCTGCTTCTGAATTGTTCCCAGAAAGTCCAGCCATTGCTGTTCTGCCATCATCTCTGCTAGTGTTCCCTTGCAATCAACTATCAAGTGATTCTGCTTTGTGGTTTCAAAACGTTACTGACAAAATCAACTTATAGGTGTCAGCAAAAGTGTAACCAGTTCACTACCCATTCTACACTAAGATGTTTCTTCATCCAAAGCCTGACCAAGAACATCCTCAGACTCTGTGAGAGGCTAGAGATGGAATAATGGAGGACATTGTGGAGATACATTCTTGATCACTAGCCACTGGTGAAGCTCCAGAAGACTGGAAAGTGGATACTGTTCCATCATTTTAGAAGGGTAGTAAAAACAAGCCAGGGATCTGCTGGCTAGTCAGCTTGACGTCAGTAGTGGGGAAGTTACTGGAGGGAAATCAGGAACAGCTGTCTGTTTAGAAGGAGTCAGCAATACTTGTGTGTAAATCCATGTTTAATAGAGCTGTGCTGTCTTTACGACAGTTATTTAGTTTATAATATTTTTGCTTAGTAATTCATTCGATAGTATTTTCTAGTTAGAATTAGAAGTGTTTAAAGTATATTCATTGCATGTAAAATATATCGGCATGCGATGACGTCACATCCGGTTTCGCCGCGTCTTGTGGGAAAGTACCGGTTTGAAATTAGCGCGAGGGTGGGGGCTCACCACGAGGCACACCTGAGCAGAAGTTGTTTTGCAGGCATGAGAAATCACAGTGAGAGCAATGCTGTAAGTTAATAGATAATCGATATATTGAACTAAGATGTTAATGCCGATCCTGTTAGAAGTAACGACGGTCGATAATGTTTATGCTTTCGTTAGTTAAAGAGTTGCGGATAGTTTGCATGGAAGTGTATTTAAAGTAGTCAATGGAGCAGGTAAACTCTCCCTGTATACTGCACCTTAGTGTAATGTAGTTATAGTCACCTTTACAAGTATTTACAATTGAAATGTGATATTAAGGAAGGAACAAATACTGTATCAATCTTGTATTGTTTTATCAACAGTTTTCACCATATGTTAATGTGAAGAGTGAACAGTAAATGGTTAATCTTACTGCGATCTGGTTCTTATTGACTGTGGTTTATCTCGACGTTTAATTCGGCGTTCGTTACACGCGAAGGAGAACGTTACAAGAGCTTTTGGAGTTTTTTGAAGAAGTAACCAAAAAGTTAGATCAAATCATTAGCATATGTTGTGAAATTTGTTAACTTTGTGGTAACAGTACAATGCAAAACATGATAATACAGAAAAACATCTCTCAATATCACTCTCCATAATATATACAGATAGATAGATATATAAATTAAGTAAGTGGTGCAAAAAAATTTAAGAAGCAGTGAGGTAGTCTTCATGGATTCAACGTCCATTCAGAAATCAGATGGCAGAAGGGAAGAAGCTGATCCTGAATCGTTGAGTGTGTTGTCTTCAGGCTCCTGTACTTCCTCCCTGATGGTAACAATGAGAAGCGGTCATGTCCTGGATGTTGGGGGTCCTTAATGATGGACGTTGCCTTTTTGAAGCACTGCTCCTTGAAGATGTCCCGGAAACTACAGAGACCAGTGCCTGTAATGGAACTGACTGAGTTTACAACTCTCTGCAGTTTACTTTGATCCTGTGCAGTAGTCTCCCCTCTCCCCCCAAACTCTCCCAAACCAGACGGGGATGCAGCCAGTCAGAATGCACTTTGGGTAATATTCCAAATCTCCTCAAAACCCTAATGAAATATAGCTGCAGTCTGGGCTAAGTTAGGGCAGTGGATGTTATCTATTTGGACTGTAGCAAGGCCCTCAACAAGACCTTACATGGTAGACCAATCTGAAAGGTCCAGTTAGATGGATTCAAAATTGCCTTGGAGGTAGGAAGCAGGGGGTGGTGGTTGTAGGTTGCTTCTCCAATGGAAGCTGGTGACTAGTTTGGCCTGCCGCAGGGGTCAGCATCGGGACCCTCAGTGTTTATTGTTTATATACCGTAAATGATCTGGATAAAAATCCGCAAGGCTTGATCTGCAAGTTTCAAATGACACGAAGTGAGGAGGGGTTGTTGGCAGTGAAGAAGGTGATCAGAGATTCCGGGGGCCTTGATCAGCTTGGGAAGTGGGCCGAGGAGTGCCAACTGGATTTCGGTCGAGATAACTGTGGGCTGATGTGTGTTGAAAAGTCGAACCAGTATCACACTTACTCTGAATGGTGGTGTTCTGCAACAGACGGACTTAGGAATCCAAGTACCTCGTTCATTGAAAGCTGCATCACAGGTAAGTCTGATGAAAAAGACGTTTAGTTCACTGCCCTTCATTAGTCAGGTCACTGAGTATAAGAGTTGGGAGATTATGTTATACCAGAAGACACAAGAGCAGAGTTAGGCCATTTGGCCCATCGACCTGCTCCACCATTCCTTCATGGTTGACCCATTTTCCCTCTCAACCCCAATCTCTTGTCTTCTCCGTGTACCCCAATCAGCCTCTGCTCTAAATATACATAAAGACTTGGCCTCCACAGCCGCCTGTGGCAATGAATTGGACAGTTGCAGTTGTAGATGTCACCACCGAGGTCTCGCTCAGGGGTTCCGTGTGCGGTGTTGGTCACCCTGGTATAGGAACCACGCGGTTAAACTGGAAAGGGCGCAGAAAATATTTACCAGGCTTTTGCCGGCGCAAGAACATCTTCAGGTGCTGGAAATCCAAAGCAATGCACACAAAATGCTGGCGGAACTCAGCACCTGTGGTAGAGAGTGAACAGCTGACGTTTTGGGCTGAGACCCTTCATCAGGACTGAGAGGGAAGGGGGTGGGGGAAGATGGGGAGGGGAAGGAGGCTAGCTGGAAGGTGATAGGTGCAGCCAAGTGGATGGGAAAGGTCAAGGGCTGGAGAAGAAAGGATTTGGTAGGAGAGGAGAGTGGACCATAGGAGGAAGGAGATTAAAGGGTTTGAGATAGAGTGAAAAGTTGTCTAGATTAACTCTTTATTCCTGAAACAGAGGAGAATGTAGGGGGGGGTGACCTTATATAATTTAAAGCAGGGGTTTCTAACCTTTTTTATGCCATGGACCCCTACCATTAACAGAGGAGTCCATGGACCCCAGGTTGGGAAGCCATGGTTTAAAGTTATGAGATAAAAGCCTATTCCCTAGGGTTAGCAGGCCCACATTTGAAATATTGTGTTCAGTGTTGGATCACCGTGCTGTAGGAAAGATGCCATTAAGCTGGAATGTGAGAGAAAGATATTTATGAGGATGTCGTCACCATGGCTGCCGGAACTGAGCTATGGACAGAGGCTGAGCGGGCTGGGACTTCATTCAGTGGAGTGCAGGAGAATGGGGGGGGGGGGGCAGAAGGAAAATCACAAAGGTCATAGAAAGGATGTACACACATAATCCTTCTCCCAGGTTTAGGAGGTAAAGGTTCAGAGTGAGAGGGGAGAGGTTTCACAGAACCTGAGGAACAAGCTTTTCAGTCGGTATGAGGATCGAAGCACTAGAGCAGTCACGTTAACAACATTTAGAAGGTGTTTGGACAGGCACATGGATCGGAACGGTTTAGAGGGACGTGGACCAGAGATGGGAAGATGAAAATCCTGGTCAGTACAGATCTTGTTTCCATACTGAATCTATAACCAAGCCCACAACCACCCTGACTCTAACCTCACTCAGTTTAGAAAGTTAAACAGACAGCGGTGCGACAAGCAATCTTAGATACCATTGCCTGTGATATAGTTTACACAACAAAACCTCTTAACTCTGCATAACTACTGTACGTCATATATACTGAACATAACTCAACATTCAAATTTTGCTTCAGACAACCAGTTTAAAAATAATTGAACTGCAGTGAGAGAAGTTATTGTAACTCATACATTGTGAATGAGAACAATGCACACAGCATTAGATGGCATTGACCAAGAATGAATACTTTATACGATAATAGCTATTGATTAATTAAAGGCAAGCCTCAAGATGAGAAACAACTCCAAGCCCTCTAGAAATCTTCTTCACATTAATAAAGTAAATATAACTATGTAGCTATACAGCGGGGTATATGGGGTGTCCAGGGAAGGGTAACACCTCTGGTGAAGGGGTTTGCCGTGTCCATTCTGGGGCAGCTCGCTCACCTTTGGCTCCTGTCGGTCACTCAGCTCTCTCCTGTGCCTCCAAGTAGCTGCTTGCACATGACAGTGGCCACATTCCAGTACATCGCTTCGACAGGTGGGCTAAAGCAGGCTAGGGTAGCCGGTAGATACTCTGGTGAGACAGGGACATGCCTGTCCTAGCATGTGAAGTCTGCTCCAGTGGACTGGGCAGATGAGGTCAACAGTGACATCCAATGGCAGCAGTGCGTGGACATGACATGGCACAGGAGCCACGTGGTCATCTACTGCATCCAAGGAAGACTGCACAGTTTGTGACGACTACTCATACTACAGGACCCAGACTCCTAAAGTTCAAAATATATTGAGTATCAGAGTATATATACATTGTACATCCTTACAGTCACCCACAAAATGAAGAAACCAAGTAGAACCCCTTAAAGGAAAGACCATCAAACACCCAGTGTTCAGAGAGAGAGAGAGAAAAAAAACAAATTGTGCAAACAAGAAAAGTAAGCAAATAGCATTCAGAACGAAAGTGAGGCCACTGACACCAAGCCGGGAACAGGCCACAGCCTCAGTCACAGCTCTGCGCAGAGCCGAGTAAACATCGCGGAACACTTAGAAACGGGGCCTGGAGCAAACGGAACAGGCCACAGCCTCAGTCACAGCTCTGCGCAGAGCCGAGTAAACATCGCGGAACACTTAGAAACGGGGCCTGGAGCAAACGGAACAGGCCACAGCCTCAGTCACAGATCTGCGCAGAGCCGAGTAAACATCGCGGAACACTTAGAAACGGGGCCCGGAGCAAACGGAGCAGGCCACAGCCTCAGTCACAGCTCTGCGCAGAGCCGAGTAAACATCGCGGAACACTTAGAAACGGGGCCCGGAGCAAACGGAGCAGGCCACAGCCTCAGTCACAGATCTGCGCAGAGCCGAGTACACGGCTGAGGTCAACAGAGTGGAACTGCCCCAGTGCAAAGGCTTTTCCACTTTCAAAACTCTCCTGCACAGGTCTCCCATCATTGTTGGATATGATCGACAACCATTCTACAGCTGTATATATTGTTAAACAGCAGCTACACACTGTAGGTGTACGCAATGCATTACCAATACATATTGCAAATGTTGCTGCAGATAATCTTAGTCACCTTTGCATAAAATGCAATGGTCAACCCTACAAAGGACATTAAAAAAGCGTTGGCTCTCACAATGTCTTGAACCTGCCTTAGATTTCAATGAATACTTCTCTGGGGAGAAGGATGTGGGATAAGGGAACACTGCTCGGATATTCTGGAGCACATCAGGAAGTAGGAGTGTTGGAAATATTGAAGAAGAGTCTCAGCCCGAAATGTCGACTGTTTATTCATTTCCACGGATGCTGCCTGACCTGCTGAGTTCCTCCAGCGTTTTGTATGTGTTGCTTTGGATTTTCAGCATCTGCAGAATTTTGTAAATACTGGAGTATTTTCAGAATCAGAATTAGGTTTAGTGTCAACAGCATATGTTGTGAAATTCATTAACTGTCGGGTGGATAAATCTCTAGGGCCTGACAGGATGTATCCCAGTGTGCCAGGGAAACAAGGGACAGATATCTGAGGCACTAATGGGATATTTGCAGTGGATAATCATGTCTTCTCATCTGACGCCTGAAGACTGGAGAATAGTTAATGTTGTTCCCCCCCCCCCCATTCAAAGATGGGTAGTAGGATTAAAATTGGACACTATAGGCTGGTGAGCCTTACATCAGTGGTAGGGAAGTTGTTGGAGAAGATTCTGACGGACAGGATTTATGTCTACTTGGAAAGACAGGGTCTAAAGGGAGTCAATATGGGAGATCCAGTCTCACAAATCTGACTTGTAACACACTCAGAATGTTGGAGGAACTCAGCAGGCCAGGCAGCATCGATGGAAAAGAGTACAATCAGCGTTTTGGGCCGAAACCCTTCAGCAGGACTGGAGAAAAAAAAGCTGAGCAGTAGATTGAAAAGGTGGGGTTAATCTACTCCTCAGCTGCAGTCCTGCTGAAGGGTTTCGGCCCAAAATGTCAACCCTTTTCCACAGAAGCTGTCTGACCTGCTGAGTCCCTCCAGCATTTTGTGTGCGTGTTGCTCGGATTTCCAGCGTCTGCGGACCTTCTCGTTTGAGAGTTTTTTCGGGTGATAGCTAAGAAAAGTGAGGAAGGCAGAGGGGTGATCAGATGGGTTGGGTGGCTTTTGGCAAGGCCTCACTTGGTAGGCTGGACAAGAAGGATGAGGTACAAAGGATCAATGTGTCAGCAAACTAGTTCCAAAACTCGTTAGGTGATAGGAGTCAGGAGGTAGTGGTGTTTACTAACTTTTAACCTCTAGCAAGCGGTGCGCCACAGAGATCGGTCCTGGATCCTTTGTAATGTAGATATAAATGACTTGGATTAGAATGTGTGTACAAAGTTCAAAGTAAATTTATTATCAAAGTACATCTACATCATCATATACAACCCTGAGATTTGGTTTCTCGCGGGCAAACTCAGTAAATCCGAGAAACACAATAGAATCGATGGAAGACAGCACCCAACAGGACGGACAAGCAACCAATGTGCAAAACACAACAAACTGCATAAATACAAAAGAAAAAAGTAACTAATAACAATAATAATAATAATAAAATATCATCCTATTACTTGGTTACAAACTATATATGAATTATAAAATATATGTAATGTTGTCTGTAAGGAGCTTGTACATTCTCCTCGTGACCAACGTCCCTCTGAGGTGTGCGTATGTGCATGCTCCACCATCTTTTGCTACTAGCGCACAGAGGGATTTAAACCGCGCACACAAGGTTGTCACCCTCTTCCTCAATGGCATGTTAAGTATATTTCACAATCATACACAATCACGTTTCCTTTCCTGGTTTCTGATGCAGATGGTGTTGACAATGTGGAGTGTGCGATGATTTGTCTGCAGATTTTAGAACTGCTTTTTAAACTGTTTTTATTGAAAAAATTATTCAGTGCGTGCAAGTTGTTGTCACTGGGCATAAAAACACACGGCCCAAGATTTCCGCACACACTGGTCATTGTTAATTAAAGGGAACATTGCCTGTGACCGGATTTCCTCTGGTTTTCTCCCACGGTCCAAAGACGTACCAGTTGGTACATGAATTGGTCATTGTCCCATTTCAGGCTAGGATTAAATTGGGGGATTGCTGGCCGGCAAGGCTGAAAGGCCAGAAGAGTCTATTCCACGCTGTATCTCAATAAGTAATAAGGAACAAGAACTGTGGTGACAAATTTTAGAAAACATTTTGTTCACTTGAACCCACTTAGGTCAGGAGGAAGAAGAGGAATAACAAGCATTAGAAATTTACACAACAGTTATATAAAAATCTTCATCAATGAAACCAGGATTCTGCACTTCACTCTGATACAATTCTGATAAGAAGTAGAAACCACTAAACTTTTATGAAAGTACAATCAAGAATGAAGAAAGTACCACGACAGAAGGAAAAGTTAACCAGTGGAAAACATTCCCACGATCTGTACAGACTAGCTGCTGACAAGGAAGTGTTGAATGCCGGGCTCTGGGTTGGAGACCTCTATACAGGACCACATGGTTAGCACAAAAATGACCAAAAGTACATGATAAAAGACCAACAAATTCAAGATGATAAATGCAGAAAATGCCGAGAAACCAGAAACAATCCAACACATCACAGGATCCTGCAGCAGTTTAAATCAATCTGATTACTTTCACAGGCAGAATCAGGTAGCAAATTTCATTCACTATAATCTTGCTTTACAATACAAACTCATAAAAGACACCATACTTTGCTATGAATACAAGCCTGATGCCATTTTAGAGTCAGAGTCCACAAAATTATATTACAACCAATCCATTGCTACAGATAGGGCAATCCATTATAATTGTCCGGATGTCATATTACAGGTTAAACAAGGAAGAACATCTTACTTAATAGGTCTAGCCATTCCAAACACACATAACACTTCATTATGCCTGATCCAACTTTCTTCTCGGTCCCAATCTCCTGCCTTCTCCCTGTATTCCTACATTCCTACCTGTGGCCATTAAACTTTACAGCTCCTCCCTCGGAGTGTCAGACACCCTGTGCCAACAGGCTGGTCCTGGACTAATTTCCACTTGTCATGATTAACTTATTATTTAATTATTTATGTTTTTATATTGCTATATTTCTTCACTATTCTTGGTTGGTGCGGCTGTAACGAAGCCCAATTTCCCTCGGGATCAATAAAGTCTGTCTGTATCTGTTCATGCCTTGACTAATCAAAAATCTGTGAACCTCTGCCTTAAATATACATAAAGTCTTGGCCTCTACAGCCGCCTGTGGCAATGAATTCCACAGATTCACTACTCACTGGCTGAAGAAATTCCTCTTCATCTCTATTCTGAAAGGATGCCCTCTATTCTGAGGCTGTGTTCTCTGGTCTTAGACTCTCCCACCATGGGAAACATCCTCTCCACATCCACTCTATCAAGGTCTTTCACCATTCAATAGGTTTCAACGAGGTTACCCCTCATTCTTCTGAATTCTAGTGGACACAGACCCAGAGTCATCAAACGCTCTTCATATGGCAAGTCATTCAATCCTGGAAACATTTTCCAAATGGAAGCAGTGTCATGAGTGGATATGGGAGTGAAGAGAGCTTTTGATATGCTTGCCTTCATGGTTGGGATGTTATTGGCAACACCTTATTTGGAATATATTACACAGTTGTGGTCAATGTACTATAGGGAGAATGTGGTAGCATTAGGGAGTGCAGAAGCCATTCATCTAGAATGGAGGACTATTGTCACAAGGAAAGATTGGATAGGCTGAGTTTAATCTCACTCCAACCTAGGAGGCTGAGGAGTAACCTTATAGAGGTTTATAAAATACAAAGGGAATAGTTAGAGAAGAGATTCAGATTTTTTTAATGCAGGGCAGGGAGTCTAGAATTGGAGGCCATGGGTTTAAGGTGAGAGGGGAGAACTTTAAAGACCTGAGGCCCAAGTTTATCCACACAGAGTGGAACATGTTACCAGAGGCAGATGCATTTACATCTCAGAGGCTTTTGGATGTCTTTGGGATAGGGGGCATCCAGGAAAACTCACGCAGTCTCGGGGAGAATGTTCAAAGTGGGAACGGCACAGGAAGCTATGGACCTGATGAGGGCTGTGGGATTAGTGTAGGTGGGGACCACAGTCGGCATGGGCGAAGGAGACTGAAAGGGCCTGTTTCTACGCTATGCAATCTTATAACCATAAGTTCTTCCTTACATAACGACAAGCGGTTTACCATCGATTCCCCACAACTGCACTCAGATGATGTCAGGTAATTCATATATTATGAATGAAGACTACAGAACATTACAGATGACACAAGAACTGGTGGAGCTTTAGATAGATTAGAAGGTTGTCTAAGGATACAGAGGGAGGTAGATTAATCGGAAAGTTGGGTAGAGAGGTAGCAGATGGAATTTAATCCAGACCAGTGCAGGAAGTCAAATTCTGGTAGAACATACAGAGTTGATGGCAGGGATCTTCAAGAGTGTTGACTTACAAAGGGACTTTGGGGTACAAATCCACAGTTCCCTGAAAGTGGTGACACAATTTTAATTCAAAGCTCCCCTCCCCTGGATGAAAGACTCCTATGTATGACTTTTGAGGAGATTTGGTACGCCACCAAAGACTGTAGCAAATTTCTGCAGATGTACCGTGGAGAGCATTCTGACTGGTTGTATTACTGTCTGGTGTGGAGGGGCCACTGCACAGGATCGGAAAAAGCTGCAGAAAGTTGTAAACCCAGCCAGCTCCATCATGGGGGCTAGCCTCCCCAGTATTGAGGACATCTTCAAAAGGCGGTGCCTCAGAAAGACGGCTTCCATCATTAAGGACCCCCACCAAACAGGACTTGTCCTCTTCTCATTGCTACCATCAGGGGGGAGGCAGAGGAGCCTGAAGACACACACTCAACGTTGTAAGAACAGCTTCTTGCCCTCCACCATCATGTTCCTGGACAGTCCACGGGCACTACCTCACTATTCTGCTCTCTCTTTGCAAACTTAATTATTCCCAATATATTTCTTATTGTAACAAATTTCACAACATGCAGTATGTCAGTGACAGTAAGTCAAATTCTGCTTCTGAGGAGACATCAATGTTCCAGGCCAGTTAATACATCAGGTTAACTCTGTTTTCTATAGATTCTGCATAAACTACTAGTTCCATCACATTTTCCTCTCTCACCTTATCTTCTTATCTGCCCATCACCTCCCTCGATGTTCCTCCTCCTTCCCTTTCTTCCATGGCCTTCTACCCTCTCCTGATGGATTCCCCCTTCTCCAGCCCTGTATCTCTTTCACCAATCAACTTCATCCCTCCCCCTCCTCCTGGTTTCACCTACAACCTTGTGTTTCTTCCTCCCCATTCCTTACCTTCTAACTCCTCTTTTTTTTTCTCCGGTCCTGATGAAGGGTCTCAGCCTGAAACATCAACAGTTTACTCTTTTCCATCGATGCTGCCTGACCTCCGAGAACCTCCAGCATTTAGTGTGTGTGCTGCTTGGATCTCCAGCATCTGCAGGTTTTTTTCTTGTTTGTGCTTATTTCCCATACGACGTTCCCATTTGAACCCCAAATGACGGGACATAGTTATAAGATCTGAGAGCAGTGATTTAGAATCAGGGTGGGTAGGAACTTCCCACCGGGATGGGGGGTGGTGGCGAATCTCTATGCCAGAGGCTAGTAGAGGTGAGATCGCGGTGAGTGTTCGGAGAGGAGGTAGATAAATTTTTAGAAAGATCGGGGAATCAAAGGTGACACAGAAGAGGAGGTGAGTCCTGGGGCAGAGCAGCCGTGACCCAAAGTGGGGCAGGTTTGAGGGGCCGAGTGGCCCACTCCTGCTCCCAGTTCTGGTGGGCCGATGCAGGAACGTTTCTATAGGGATGGGTTCAGGCGAGTTTATTGTCAAGTCCACAAGTGCCACTATGTACAGAAACAATGACAAATGTGTTTATAACAGCATTACATGCATGAAGTTGCAGATAACATGCAGAATATAAATAATACACAAATTGTACATAAATTATTCAAGGTAGTGCTAGAGGATGTGGACTTATTACAAATTGCTTTCTGTTCATCCACTCATTATTGCGATTATAACCATTCTATTCCTTTAAATCTAAATGCAATCTCTCTAAGGCAACCTGATAGTGCTTTTCACTTCTATTACCTCAGTGCACAGCTGTGCTGAAATAATCTAAATAAGTGGCACGCGAAGCAAAGCTTTTCGCTGTTGTTTCAGCACAGATGACAATTTACCAGTCAAATTTACTAGTCATTTCCCAGGACATCTTCAAGGAGTGATGCCTCAGAAAGGCAGCGTCCATCATTAAGGACCCTCACCAACCAGAATGTGCCCTGTTCTTAGGAAGAGGTAACGGAGCTTGAAGGCACACACTCCATGATTCAGAAACAGCTTCTTCCCCTCTCCCATCTGGACAATGGACACACGAAAACTACCTCACTACTTTTTTATTTCTGATTTCTTTTGCACTACTTATTTAATTTTATTTAACAGTGTTGGCGCGTGGCCTAGCAGATAAGGCATCGGTCTAGTGATCTGAAGGTCACTGGTTCGAGCCTCAGCTGAGGCAGCATGTTGTGTCCTTGAGCAAGGCACTTAACAACACATTGCTCTGCGATGACACCGGTGCCAAGCTGCTTGGGTCCTAGTGCCCTTCTCTTGGACAACATCGGTGGCATGGAGAGGGGAAGGCCTGCAGCTTGGGCAACTGCCGGTCTCCCATACAACCCTGCCCAGGCCTGCACCCTGGAAACCTTCCAAGGCACAAATCCATGGTCTCACGAGACTAACGGATGCCAATAATTTAATTTAACTGTTTAATACACTTACAAGATTTTTTCCTTCTCTATTATCATGGATGGCATTGTGCTGCCGACGCAAAGACAACAAATTTCACGGTGTATGCCGGTGATATTAAACCTGATTCTGAAAATGGTGACTAAACAAGGCCCAATCAGAGACAAGTCCATTGTAGAGCAAGAGATGGCCCGTAGGTTTCTGCAGCTGAGGCAGAGTTAAGGTTGTGCAGGTCGATTCATGCATCCATTGGTTTCAAACTGACGTACGCAGCAATAATGCTGCCTCAGCAATAGACTTCCCCCAAGACCGGTTGTGTGGGGCTTCCAGCCTGGTGGCAGCAGTAAGAAGAGGCACGGCTTTGCTGGCAAGAACCCTTGACAATGGCTGCAGCTTTTCTTGAGGTAGTGCCTTCGGTAGATGCTGTTCCCGTGATGGGCGAGGCTGTTGTCCGCTACTCTCCGCAGCCTCTTGCGCCCCTGGGCTGTCCCAGGCCGTGACGCAACCAGTAAGGATACTTTCCCCAATGCGTGCGTAAACGTTTGTTGGAGCATTTGGTGATTATAGAGTCATCGGGATCTACAGAAACTGGCCTTTAACCCCATCTAATCCATGCCAACCTGGTTTCTGTCTCGTCTCTTCTTCCCACGCACAGACCATAGACCTTCACACCTCTTTCACCCACTTACCCATCCAAGGGGTAAAATGGCTGACCACAGGGAAATCCTGTTGGTTGTGGCAGGTGGAGCAAAGATGCCCAATGAAATGGTTCCACCATCTAGGGCAAATCTCGACGTCCAGGTGGACTGCTCCTGCTCCTATTTCTTATGTTCTTAGGTCTCACTGCTGTAGAGGGGGCCACATCGGGAGCACTGGCTACATTCGGTGACCCCCCAATGGACTCACAAGGACCTTAGTCAGAAGGTCTGTTTGGGGCCCTGAATGGTAGTGAGGGAGGAAGTGAAGGGGAGATGCAGCACTTGACCCGTTTGCAGGGGTAAGTGAGAGGAGGGATATCAGTGGACAAAGGAGTCACAGAGAGAGTGATCCCTGCAGAAAATGAAGAGTGGAAGTAAGGAAAGATGTGTTTAGTGGTAGGATCCTGTTGAAGATGGAGCAGATTATGGAGAACGTTGCAGTGCACGTGGAGGTTCATGGGGTGGTGGGTAAGGACAAGGGGAACTCTATCCAGTTGTGGTGGTGGGGTGATCAGATGAGGTTGGACATCCAGAAAATGGAGGAGAGACAGCTGATGGCAGCATCGATGATAGAGGAAGGGCAACTTCAATCTTTGAAGAAGGAAGACACAGCACATGTTTTAGAATGGAAAACCACATCCTGAGAAAACGTGGTGGAGATGGAGGAACTGAGGTCAAGGATTGGATGCTGACACCCATTTTGTAAAGACACTGTCCAGAAAGAGGAAATGATGAATCACTTCTGTACGGGGTTGGAGGTTTTGATGTCATTGTCGCTGTTTTTTTTTGCGAGGGAGGGATTTGGGGGGTTTTGGGCTTGATGTTCCAGCTGCTGTTTTCAATGCGAGTGATTTGTTAGCTTTTGTGCGAGGAAGAGGTGGACATTTGGTGTCTGCAAGTTTTGTTTCTTTTTCATGTGGGGAGGGTGTCGATGTCTTTTCTATTTTGCTTTATTTCATGGCTATCTGAAGAAGGTGAATATGGGAGGTGTATTATACATGCAGACTTTGACTATAACATGAACCTTTTAGGAAAATCTGTGAAGAATAATCATGGTCATGAATCCAGGATCACCTACTTCATACGACATGGCACATAATGATGATTATTTTAAGTGAGGAAGGGGTTAACAGAGTTATTGATATCTTTCCTGTAGGACTGCGATTGGTTCTGTTAGGCGGGGCCAGCATTGATTTGCTTAAGCATGCTGGGATTGGTTGAGTTGATCGATGAGAGAACATAGGACTGGACAGGCCTGGGATTTGATTGGATAGATTAAGCTGGGTAATTGATCCATTTTGCCTTGACAAGGCTGCACCGGATGACTGCCTTAGATTGGGATTGGCTGGACGAGACTGAATTGGGATTTGCTGAGTTGAGATGATCTAACTAACTTCCCTTTGGGGTGAACAAGTTCAAGGATTGGCAGGGAATTGGTTCCCAGCTTAATGTTTATTATTCCATCAAACATCACTGAAACTGGTTAACCAGTCCCCGGCACCAGCGGTGTTGTCACATCTGGATTCTACAATGTTGTTTTCATCGCCTGTAAATCTCCAGCTCAATGCACACACACACACACACACACACACACACAGTCACAGAGGTAACAGTCAAGATCAAAGCCACTCTTGGGGACATTTTCATCTTCCCTCTGGAGACTTTTATACCACAACCCTACAGACTGAGCTCTGCTGTGGTTGGACCAGAAGAGGCCCAAGTGGTTTTAAAGCCAGGGAAGGGCTACACTTTTTTTTATTAAACAAAACACACTTTATTCAAAAATAAAGTTATGTACAATAAACCATTCAATGACTCTCAGTCCTTTACAACTGTTTCCATTACAGTCATTACAGTCCCAGGTGGCACTCTGTTACTTCATATTTACATACAGTGGTTTAGGGGTATACACCCCGCCACCCACCCCTCAACTCCCAGGGGAGAAGAACCCCAGACTGTGGTTCTTCCCTACTGGGCCCTTGCGGTGGCTGCACCGAGTTTGAGTGCGTCCCTCAGCACGGACTCCTGCAGCCGAGAGTGTGCCAGTCGGCAGCATTCCCCCACGGACGTCTCCGTGTGCTGGTAGACCATCAAGTTTCGGGCTGACCAAAGAGCATCTTTGACCGAGTTGATGATCTGCCAGCAGCACCGGATGTTGGTCTCCGTGTGCGTCCCCGGGAACAGCCCGTAGATCAGAGAGTCCTCTATTACGCAGCTGCTGGGGATGAACCTCGACACTGTCCCTTCCATCCTCCTCCACACCTTCTCCGCGAACCCACAGTGTGCAAAGAGGTGGGTCACCGACTCCTCCTCACTGCAGTCCTCCCGTGGGCAGAGGGGTGTGGAGACGACGTTCCGGGCATACAGGAGGGATCGGACTGGGAGGGCCCCTCTCACCGCCAGCCAGGTGAGGTCTTGGTGCCTGTTGGAGAGGTCTGGTGATGAGGCATTTTGCCAGGAACTGGACGGTCTGCTCAGGGAACCACCCCACTGTCTCCATCTCGTCCTTCTCCTGCAGTGCCTGCAGGACCTTACGTGCTGACCACTGCCTGATGGCCCTGTGGTCAAAGGCGTTGACCTGAAAGAACTTCTCTATGAAGGACAGGTATGGTGGCAACGACCAGCTGACGGGTGTTGCGCGGGAAAGGGGCCAGGCCCATCCTTCGTAGCCAGGGCGACAGGTAGAACCTGGGCACATAGTGGTACTTGGTGCCCACGTACCTGGGATCCACACACAACCTGATGCAGCTACACACGAAGCTGGCCATCAGGGTGAGGGTGACATTGGGGACATTTTTGCCCCCGTTGTCCAGGGACTTGTGCATGGTGGTCCGTCTGACCCGCTCCATCTTGGATCCCCAGACGAATCTGAAGACGGCTCGGGTGATTTCCGAGCTGAAGGAGCGGGGGACTGGCCACACCTGCGCCAAGTACAGCAGCCAAGAGCACCTCACACCTGATGACCAGGTGATTGCCCGCTATCGATAGGGAGCGCCCTCCCCACAGCCCCAGTTTCTGTTTGACCTTGACAGTCCGCTCCTGCCAGTTCTTGTTGCACACCTCGGCCCCTCCAAACCAACTCAACACCTTCACATATCAGCCCTGATGGTGAAGCGGACGCTGGATCGGTCGGGCCAGTTGCCGAAGAGCACGGCTTCGCTCTTCGTGCGGTTGACCCTGGCCCCCGACGCCTGCTCGAACTGTCCGCCGATGCCGATCCGCCGGCGAACTGACCTCGGATCGGAGCAGAAGACGGTGACGTCGTCCATGTCCAGGGAGGTTTTGACTTGGGTCCCTCCGCTGCCTGGCAGCGTCACCCCTCCTATGCCCCCATCCCTCCTGATGGCTTCTATACAGCACGCAGAGGGGAGTGGACTAACAGTGCCATAGCTGGCGGTTGTGAAGAGATAAACTGGGTTTATCTTCACTTGGAAGAGAATATCTGCAGATGCTGGAAATCCAAGCAACACCCACTGGAGTAACTCAGCAGGCCAGGCAAAAGAGTGAACAGTCGGCGACCCTTCCCCAGGGACCTGCTGAGATCCTCCAGCATTTTGTGTGTGTTGCTTCTAAAACCCTGTTCCCCCACAGCAGAAAGGACCAGAACTAGAGGGTGCAGTTTTAAGGTGGGAGGGGTAAAGTTTAAAGGAGACGCGAGAGGACGGTTAATCAGCTCGGGGGTGGGGAGAAAGGCGGTCCACTGATCTGAAGTGCTGCCCATCAGCGAGGCCGGCGACTCCCCAGCACCAGAGCGGGTTCCCCAACACTGTGGCAAACCCGAAGGCGGGCTTCTTTCATTTTCACGTTTTTAACCATTTATTCATCTGTGTTTTTCATTGAATCCTGCAGTTTGAATGGGAGTTGAGCTCAGCCTCTTTCTCACTGACCCTGCTTTCACCCCTCCCCGATGCCCTCAGAGTCAGAGAGCACGTCTGTCGAAACACACAGAGAGATGGCCGCGTGTCACCCCACACTCCGGCGCCAACGCAACACGAAGCCCAGCAATAAATTAACAGCAGCAAATCAAACCCCGGACTGTTCTCCAGGCTCCTCCACTTCGGTGGCGACCTCCATTCCAGCTGTTGACAAGACTCCAGTCTCCACTCGTACCTCCTGTTTGCCCCCAGTGTCCTCCATCATCCTCACTGGCCTTTGAAGGGAGAATGGACTCCGGAAATTCTTCATTCCCATGCCCACGTTGCTGGCTTTCAAACGCAGAGCGAAGGCCGAGACTCCGATTGCACCCCAGTCCCCAAACCCCGATCTGATCTCTAACTCACCCACATCCCTGCCCCCCCCCCCCCGAAACCAGCCCTACAAACCGACTAGGTTGGAGCCACTGCCCCACAACCGGACTCTGGAACGGGACACTCGACAGGTCGGCTTATGTGGGATCGTGCGCGGTCCTGGCCCTGGTCCCCCCTCCACGCCGGAGGAACGAGAGGCTTGTTATCAAGGTGCAGCTGAAGTTTATCAGACAGGTTCCAGGGTCGGTGGAGGTGAGATCAAGCTGGCTGCTGTTTGGGTCGGATTTCCCCGGGGTTTAGGAAAGCAAGGGATAACATATTTTAGGGTTAGGGTTAGATTATGCGGACAGTGGGCGAAAAAGCCCTCTTGTGCTTTTTGATCTCGTCACTTGAGATTCAGTTTCACGCGACCCTGCCACTTTGATCTGGCCCACGCCTTCACTAACCAGGTCCAACACTTGCCTTTGTTGAATCTTGCCCCTCTCGACATAGGATATCCGGTTTGTGGGGGTTTAGCAAGGGTTAATCGGGGTGTGCTTAGGTTTTGTGGGGCCGAAACCAGGGCTAATCGGGGAGTTAGGGTTCTGTAATGATCAATAGACCAATTACTTGAAGTCAAATGACTTTGCCTGGTATCTCAGGGCTGGGTGTGTCTGCACCTATGTCACCCATCTCTGCCATCTGTCCCATACCCCTCTCACGGTGCTCACTCTTGCCAGTCCCAACATCCTTTACTCTCGCCAGCTTTACAAACTCAGCGCTGTGCAAAAGTCTCAGGTGCCCTTGCTCTCTAAGTGTATCTTAAGATTTTTGCACAGTACTGTTTGCACGTTTCTAAGCACCACATGGTGCTCCAGACCAGCGAGCACCAGCCTGCTGTGTGGCTGGAAGAGTGCACCCTGCCCCTTTAAACTGTGCCCATCGCAGCTCCGGCTTTTCCCTGAGGATTGCCAGAGTGAGGTGTCGTTCCAGTACGCGCCCGGCCCCGGAGGGGGTATCCGACAGTTAACGACATCTGCTGGGCGGTCTGAGCTCTGTGTGAGCGTTACTGGGCCCAGGATGCTGGAGCTCCGGGCTCAGGTCTGGCTGTGAGAACTTGCAAGGTTACTGTGGAGGCCGGTGTCTGCACGTCGACAGGACCCCGTTAGACTGAGACGCAGTCACGCACTCCTGAAACACCCCCTCAGTCTGCAGTTTGCACACTAGAGGGCACGGGGTTCAGGTGAGAGGCGGCCGATTCAGTACAAACTAGAGGGGAACTTTACTTATCTTCAGAGATACAAGACGCTGCAGATGGTGCAACCTGGAGCAACACAAGAGGCGCTAGCAGAGGTTGCCAACCTGGGGTCCACAGACCCTGTGGTATAATAAAGGTTGGGAAATCCTGGCTGAGGAACTCAGTGGGCGGGCGGGGGGGGAACAGACAGCTTTTGTTTCGGGTAAAGGCCTTTATTGCTTCACACTCATCAGTCTGTACATGCACAGAGATGCCAGTGGAAGTGGATGAGGCAGGCCCATGGCCGATATTAGATAGGATCCTTCAGAGTAGGGGGTTCAAAACTTTTTTAAATGATAGGAAAACACCAGACAGGAAGGTGTGAGGAATGTCAGGAAAAGAAATCAGCAGAACATGTAATTCAAATTCTGAGTTGCAGGAAGCATGGGATACAGAGAGAGATGATGAGAATTAATCTAAGGGAATTGGGGAGAGCAGGAATTCACATTGTAAGGGTTACTGGGCATGGGTGAGAGGGCACAGGTCAGGGTACTTTTAGCTTTCTTAAGGGGGTACGGGTTTTTTTTAAGGATATGACGGATAAGCAGGAATAGGGTACTAGGATGGCCAACAATGGGAGGATAAAGTGTAGGTTAGGGTTTATCTGTGTGTGTGATTGGGTGAATGCCAGTCTATTGCACACTCCGGAGCAGAAGGTGGCGGTACTGCACCATTACGCTGGGGGCGGGGGGGGGGTGGCGGCAGTGGGGGAGGAGGAGGAGGAGGAAGAAAACGAGGATGTAGAAGAACTTTTTATGCCAGGGACCAACGCCATTAATCAGGGGTTCTGCCGATCACAGATTGGGAACCCTGTGTTAGGTAGATATGGGCCAAACGAGAGAGACTTAAATCACTTGGGTCAATGGGCCTGTTTCTGTGCTGTATGACTCTGTTAGGGAGATTCACAACCCCACTTTATTGCTGTGTTACACTAATGATGCTTCTACATCTCCATCCTGAACAAAAGCCGGGCTGACTTGAATCACAGGAAGTTTATGCCGGCAGCTCACTTGAAGGATGCAGATCAGAAATGGGCCGAAGGGCCTGTATGTATCTGTGCTGGAGCTCTGCCTGTGGTGGGGAGCAGGCTTGCGAGGCCAGATCAATACACACAATGTGCTGGAGGGTCTTCAGCGGGTTAGGGAGCACCTACGGAGAAGAATAAACAGTCGACGTTACGGGCTGAGACCCTCCCTGAAGACATGGGGTCTTGGCCCAAAATGCCAACTGTTTATCCTTCTCCCTGATCTGCTGAGCTCCTGAACTGTTTGTACGTGTTGTTTTGGAATTTCAGGCATCAGCAGCATCTCTCGTCGTCGCTGAGGGGCAAGACGCCCAGCCCCTGCTGTTGACCTTGTCAATCTCTCGGGCAGCGGGCAGCCATCTCCCAAATTACCCGGAGCCAGGGAGCTGCCATTCCCAGTGCAGAGGACCAGTAATTTCATTCACCACAAAGGAACTCACACACAGTCCAGGCAGCGAGGAATCTGGTGAGGCAGCAAAGCCGAACGTTCATTTTAATAAATGCCAACATGTTTGACCTCAACCGAAGGCAACTCCCTGTCAAAGCGGGTCGTCCGTGAACCCCACGGGTTTACCCTTTGGTCTTCCTCTCATGTGACACCCGGCCGAGGTCCTGGCGAGGGCGAGAGGGCGAGACGGGTGGTGAGGCGACCGTGTCCCTGAGGTAGCTCGTTCACTCGCTAGTTTTTCACACGAGGGGCCACTCCCATGATTCGGAAAATGAAGCCCGCGATCTTCTCGTAGATGAGGAACATCAGGGCAGAGGTCAGGACTGTCTGCAGCAGCTTGGCCTCCAGGCCCTTGTAGAGACCCTGGAAACCCTGCCTCCTGCGGAGAGGGGAGAGACAGGTCACAGTGCTTGTAACACAAACCCGGAGCAGAGAGGTAAAGGCCAGGCGGTCCCGGAGAATGAGAACTCACTGACAATTCCCTTCGCACACTGCAATATCCTCAAGAGCAGTCATCTCCACCCCTTCGTCCGATCAGCCCTCTGAACTCATCCGGTTCAAAGGGCAACCCTTCAACAGTGCAGGGGCGAGTTAGGAGTGCAGTTGCAGGCCTGAGTTTTACCAGCTCCCCTCAGTGGGAGCAGAAACTCGGAGGTGGAACCCACCCCAGGCGGACTGGGGTCTCACTTGCCCCACCACCTCAATTCTCCAGGCCCTTCAACCAGCTGGTAGTGCGAGGGAACGGGGGTGGCACACGTCTGATGAGGGTGGGCAGGAAAGGAAGCACGGGAGAGGGACAGGCACAAGAGAATGGGAAAGGGGAATGTCTGGGCGGGTGGGATTGGTGAATTTTTTCCCCCAACAGCATAGACTTGAGGGGCCAAATGGCCTCCTCATACAGAGTCGTGCGGCAGAGTAGTGGCTGCTTTAGACCACCGAGTCCGTGTGACTACCATTCTCTGCACTCTCCTCCGATACCCCCACTGACACACACGGGCAGTTAGTGGGGCAAGAGGAATGTGTGCTACCTATTCACACTACCAGCTGGTTGAAGGGCCTTGGAGAGGGCCATTCACTACAGGACCCCCAGCTCCTGTACCCACAGCATTTGCGTGGCAGTGCCAGTTGAGTTTCTGGATGCCCGCTGCCCCAGAGTGCGGGTGGTGGGGAGCGTGGCAGTGGTAATATCGCTGGGCACAGGGCAGTGGCAGACTCTCTCTCGTTGGGGATGGGAGCCCCCCGATTCTGAGCCACATTACCTTCCACCTCCTCAGCCGATGCCCGAACACCGTCCAGGGCTGCTCCTCTTGCCCAGGGGTTGTGAGCGGGACTGAACTCTGGGCCGTCATCGCTTCTGGCCTCGGGATAGAAGACGGGCCATCAGTGAGGGAGCCGAGGGTCACCCTGAGGCTGAGATGATCGACCGACCATCACATCCGTCTTTATTCTCCTCTGGGCGGGATTACAACTGCCGCCACCGAAGCCCTTCTCCTCTCGTTCCTTCGGACCAAGTTTGGGGCAGAGGGGCCGAATGGCCTACTCCTGTCCCGTTGTGGACTCCAGAACAAGGGTAATGGGGTGTGGCAGCTCATTGCAGAGTAACTGCTGCCGGTTGGCATTGTCCGCGACACAGCATGACACTCCGCTGAGCAATCGAGGGCGGACAGTCGGCCAGTCGATAGATGCCCTGTTTTCCACCAACTGGAATCACTTCGGGCACTCCCCGCACCGTGAGGTAGCTGCCAGCTCTGTTCGCTCACCGACAGATTGCCGAGAAGCACAGCCAGTTCTCGGGGAGCTTTTCGGAACAGCAGCTGGGGTGTTGGACCCGGATCTCTCTGATCGGCTGGCGACTGCCTGTGTGAAGGTGGGATGTCAGGAGGAGGAGGAGAGGGGAGGGGTCTCCCACTCACCAAGCCTGGGTCCACACGGGTATGAATGTCCCAGCCCACCTCCCCACCCACCCAATGCTGGGGGTGTTCTAGGAGCCCCCTTCTCCCATTAGCCGGTCAGTTTTTCATGTGCAAGGGAGATGTCACCTCCAGAACTGTGGGGTCATTACTGCAACAAAGGAGGCTATTCAGCCCTCTGAATCCATTCCAGCCCCTGCTACACCACCCTCTCTCTGAGACCCCTCCGTTTCCCTCTCCAAAGACAACACTGACTTTGTTTTCACCCCAGTGAGCTCACACGGCACAGTATCTGCTGCCAGCAAAGAAGCCGTTCGGCCCATTGAGTCCAGCCTAGCTATGTCAAAATGATTCCGGATGGCCCAGTCCTCCGCTGCTCCCCAAAAAGAGGCAGATCATTCCCCTCAGCCCCTGCCCGGACAACAGGGAGAGGAAGACATTTACCCAGGGCTGGGCAGACCGACCATGAACACACTGAAGGGCAGGGAGATTACGAGGGGCCAAATGACCCACCCTTATCCTATTGCACACTCCCGAGGGGATATGTGGCTTTAACAGAGGGAGACCTGGGGCAGGAGGGGCAGGTGTTCTGATCTACAGGGACGGATTAAACCGGCCAGCATTTGCAGATGGACCGAGAGGCTTCCATCATGAGGCCTGGCCAAGTCGCTCACCAAACCAGGGGCAGTACTCACTTCACTCTCTGACTCAAGAGGTAGAAGATGCTTCGGAGACTTCCCAGAATCCCTCTCCCTCGCTCCATCTTCCGCTGGCTGAACTGAGCAGAGAGAACAGGCCCATTAACACAGAGCTAGGCCGGGGCCCCAGTCCGCCGGCTGACTGAACGCGCTAAAGTGCCATTCAGCTCCCCTGCTGAACGCCCACCCCTGCAGCATCACAACCCCTGCCCCACCAGAGCTTTCGTTGCAGTAACGGAGCAGTCCACAAGATTCAGAGAATCCAAATACAAAAGGGTCACTGACCAGGTTTGGCGTGCTCGGTGGCGATAGCTTAGCTGGCCGCTGTACCCAGTATTCTGTGACCGCCAATAATCTTACCGGGAAGGGGGCCAGCGTCTCAGATTAACAGTACATTCCCAGCTCCCTCAGACGTGCACGAGGGCCTCGGAGGAGGTGCTGTCACCAAGGACTCTGGCAAATTTCTACGGATTCTGACTGTTTGCATCAAGACCTGGTGCAAAGGCTCCAATGCAGAGAATTGAAAGAGGCTGCAGCAGGTCATAGACTCAGCTGGCATAACCCTCCCCGCCAGAGGGCATCTCCACAGGTGGTACCTCCAGAAGTGGCATCCATCATTAAGGACCCACACTCCAGGGACGTCCCCTGTTCTCATGGCTACCACCAGGGAGGAGGTACAGGAGCCTGAAGACACACACTCAATGATTCAGGAACAGCTTCATCCCCTCTGCCAATCGGACTTCTTAACGGTCCATGAACCCGAGCTCACTGTTTCTCTTGTCACCATTTACTACACTTACATGCAACCTGTAGTAATTTTAACATCTTGCACTGTACTGCTGCCACGAAACAGTAAATTTCACGACATACATTAGTGAGAATGAACCCGATTCGGAACTGCTTGCTGTCACTGCCCAGCCGACGGGCCAGTCTCTGGAAGCCATGCAGCACAAAGGGTTAAACATAGAAGAGTGCGGCACAGGAGCAGGCCCTTTGGCGCACAATGTGCCAGATCAGTCAGAAAGTCAATTACCTCCCCCCTCAAAAACCAATCCCTCCCATCTACACAACGTCCACACCCCTCCATCTACCTCGCATCCATGCGCCTGTCTAAACTTTTCTTAGAGGGAATTTACATCCACTAGACTGAGTGAAAAAAAACTTACCCTCACATCCACCCCTCTTTGAACCTACCCCCTCACACCTTCAATGCATGCCCTCTGTATTAGACATTTCTATCTGGAGAACAGATACTCCCTGTCCACTCTATCTCTGCCCCTCATAATCTTGGATAAACCTCTATCAGATCTCCCCTCAGCCTCTGACACTCCAGAGTTTGTCCAGCCTCTCGTGACAGCACATGCCCTCTAAACCAGGCAGCATCCTGGTGACCCTCTTCTGCTCCCTCTCCAAAGCCTCAACTTCCTTCCTATAGTGGGTCGACCAGAACTGAACACACTACTCCAGATGTGGCCTAACCAGATGCTTATGAAGTTGCAACACAACTTCCTGCTTCATTTCCTCCTACACAGCCCATAACCCTCCATTTTTCTTACATCCACGTGTCTAAGAGTGTCTCTATTGTATCTCCCCTGCCAGCACCCCCCACACACACACAAAGAGCATGTCAGCCACACTTGCCACTGTGTACATTGCCCCTAAAGTTCCCTCCACCCATTTAAACGGACGTCCCCTGGTGTTAACCGTTGTCACACTGGGGGGGGGGGGTAAACACTGGCTCTGTTAATGCCTCCCATTATCCTGTACACCTCGATCAAGTCGGCTTTCATTCCCCATCGAGCTCCTGTGAAATGCTGGACCTGGTTGGAGGCGTGAAGTGAACCCCAGCCGTCCCCACCGAAGCTCGACCAACTTACCCGAAGTAAGGACTGCACAGTCTGTAGCGGGTACGTTAACGTGGTGGCAATTGCCTTGGCAATGGCTCCGATAATGAAGACCTCGAGAGAGAGGAGCTGGGGGAACAAGAGAAGCTTCTGGAAAACACGGCCCAAGCCATCTACTGCGTCCCAGGGCTCTCTCAAATCTCTGGAACCCCAAACTCCGCCCCCTATACCCAGGACTCTCTGACCTCTAGGGTCTAACACTTGACCCCCAACCCTTGACCTCTGGGGCCCTGATTCCCTCCCCCCCCCCCCCCCACCAGTCCCAGGGCTCTCACGGACCCCAGGTTGTACCTGGGTTCTGAGCTCCGATCCAACAGTCTCAGCTGAAACCAGGTACCCCGAGAGGGTCCAAAGGGAGTCAAGACCAATTTCAACCCCATCCACCTTCGCACGGGTCCTCTGGAATTCCATATCCTGGGAGTACATGACCCACAGACAACAGCAACTGGGGCAAACCCTTCCCCTGGACTCCTTCCCCCTAGCAGGACTCTACCCTCTTCTACCATCGGTTCAATCTTCACCTCCACCCCCTTCTCCCAACACCAACCACCTCCTCCCTCCCCAACCCTCTCTCCCCTTCTCCCATGCCCAGCAACTTCTCCATTCCCTTCCTCAGGACTAACCCCTCCCCCCTAGCAGGACTCTACTCAATCTTACCCCCCTTCTCCCAGAACCAATCACATTCTCCCTCTCCCCTCCTCTCCCATGACCAACGACCCTCCGTTCCCTCACCTCAGGTCCAAGCCCCACCACCCAAGACCAACCCCTCCCCATTCCTCTTCCACAGTCTAGTCCAGCCTCCCCTCTTTTCCCATCCAACCACCAGCTCCCGCCTCCCCCTACCTCAGTCCGCCCCTTCATCAGCTGCCGCTTCAGGCCCTCGTAGAACATGAACTGGATGGCGGGGTTGAAGACAAGAAGGAGAGAGGGGAAAGTGCTACTCCACAGTGCCGGCACCCCCTCCGTCTGCACGATCTGCGTCACTGCATCTGTAACACAGCCCGTACGTCGTGAAACGAGTTACATTAGCGGCAGCAGTACAACGCAATACACCATAATATAGAAACAATAAATCAGGCTTCTGTACCTCCTTCCTGGGAGGTGGGGGTTCTTAATGACGGACACCGCCTTCCTGAGGCGTCGCTCCTCGAAGATGTCTTCGGTACTATGGAGCCTTGTGCACAAATTGGAGCTGACTAATTTTACAAGTTTCTATAGCCTTCCTGTAGTTACAGCTTCTGAGTCAAGGACAGCCGTGGGCTGGGGTCACAGGTGACTCCCTGAACTCTGAAGCTGGTGTTCGGGACCCTTTACCCCCGGAGCGGGTGGGGTCTTGGGACCAGCCCTCGACTGCTGGAAGACGCCCGCCATCCCCCCTCCCTCTTCAGTGCTGTGACCCTTGGGGAGGGAACTGACCTCTGACCCGAGTCGCAGAGAAGCCACCAGCTGGAAGTCTAGTCAGAGCTGGATATAATATAAAAACAGATACCCCACCTCTCCCAGGAGTCTCCCGCATATTGACAGCGGCTCCTATTGGAGTATAAAAGTTACAACTTGCTATTTGCTAGAGAATGAAATCTTAGGAATGTAGAAGACAATGGTGTGTTAATGAGAGGAAGATAAGAGATGTAAATTATGTAGTCTGAGTTTGCTATTTGCTATGCTTGTACCCAATTTAGTAGGAGAATGAAATATTAAGAATGTAGAAGACACTGGTGTGTCAATGAGAGGTAGTTAAGAGATGTAGATTAGAACATGATTAAGTCAATGGATAGAAACAATAGTGGCGGATGTACTTGTGATACGCAACTACAGACCGATTGGATATGCTAATGCAACTAAACCAGGAGATTGCTATAAAAAAATGCTATGTCCAGGGATCGGTGAGCAATCAGCGACTAGCTCAATGACTGTCTCAGCTTTGATTTGCAAATTAAAGTTTAACCCTTCTTGAAGAATCTTCTGCGTCTCCTGGCCGTTTGTGGGGCATGGGAAACCACAACAAAATTGGCGACCATGGCAGGACCGGAAAGAGACCCGCGGAAAGGAAACGGTAGATCGGGGACGCTTCCCAGTCCTCTAGGGACCCCCACAAGGCTAACAGAATAAAGGGTGCACCCAAATAAAAGGTAAGCGCTTTTTGTGACAATTTGGACTAAGAATTCTGTTGGTTTTGGGGAGGTCTTGGAGTCTCAGAAGTGTGGAACCACTGCCGAAGGGTCTCTCCGGTCCAAAGAATCTGGCAGAATTGGGGGTTAACAGGAGGCTCAGAGAATTGATCAAGAACACTGCAGTGAGGGTAAGTACAAATAAGTTAATAAGAAGTTAAGAAAAATTCTTGTGGTGTTGGTAAGTCCCTGTTGATACCGCTTCGTATAAAATGAAGGTCTGAACGGGCAGGGAAAGGAAAAATAGAGAAAATCCTCGTGGATACCGCCTTAAGAGTTAAGTGTCTGAACAGACGAGGTGCAAAGAGCAAGTTCTGTGGGTACCGCTCTGAATAGAGGTCTGCATGGGCAGAACAGAATAGGAAACAAGGAAAGTCCAATATGTAGTTTAAAGCGCAGGTAGATAGACAATAGACTAGGCATAGAATTAGAGTAAATAATATTATCCAGTAAACGAACTGTGAATCTCTAAAATACATGACAGGTAAAGGAACGGCAATAGAGATTCTGAGCAAAAAATTCCCGATAAATAAATATGAGATCACAAAAACTTCAGAAAAATGGGAAAAGAGAACCAATAACCTGGTCACAAAGTGGCCAAGAGAAGGAACGTTTGATGTAAGTTTGTGCGAAGAAATGGAGGGACTAATTAAAAATTACAAACCAAAAGATAAATCTAAGAAAAGAGGGCAAAAAAGAGAACAAGAAATGGAAGTGCTAAAACTCTTCAGAACGGAGGGAGAAAGGCTGAGGAGGACAGGTAGAATATTAATTACAAGCGAGGAAGACACTCAGGTGTTGGAAAAACAGCCTGTAGAGAGAGAGGAGGGTACGGTGAGAAGCTGGCTTCGGCTCCGTACCCGGGTGAGAAAGAAACAGAAAAACCCCCTCCCTATAATGAGGAAGGAACCCCTAAGCAGTGCCCCCTGCTGACGGGGACAGTAAACATGCAGGGAGAAGTACAAGTTTGGGATAATGAGGAAGAAAAAAAACAATACGAGAAGGAAAAAGCGGCGATATGAAAGGAGATACAGGCAGAAAGGATAAAGGTGGAACAGGTACAGAGAGAAATGGAAGAAGGGATTGAACTGATGAAATACTTGAGAGAAGAAAAGGAATATGAGGAGTATCGGTTATACCATAGAAATAAACAGACTAGAAGGTGACTCAATGGAGGAGCAAGAGTTAAGTGGAGAGAGAGAGGATGTGAGAATTTGTGGGGAAGAGGTAGGAGGCAGAAGCCATGAAGAGCAGAAGGCGGCGAAAGGGGAGCAACTTGCAGAAGTAGAGAGAGAGCCAGATAAGTTACTGAGAGGGGATTGCCAGAAGAGATGCAAAAAATACTCCAGGGGCCAACCAAGTATTGAATCAAGACAGAAAGGAAGGACTCCACAAGGAGACCGAGGGAAGAAGAGAACCCCTGAGGCATTTGTGTGGGAGGCAGTAAAGACATACCCTGAAACAGATGGGGAATCAGTTGAGGAGGAGAGCCAGGGCAGGTGGGAAGAAGGAGGAAGAATGATGCCATTGTTAGTAAAAGGATCAGGACAAGTGCAGTATATCCCTTGGGGATCCCAGGACCTAGAAGGGCTGAAAAACATTCTGCCCAATCTACATGAAGGAGCAGGGAAATGGATTAGAGCCTTTGAAGAAGAAATGGCGGGACGATTATTGGCTATGGGAGATTTGAAGGCACTATTGATAAGGTTGATGGGAACCTCCAAATTTAACGACCGTGTAGGTAGGATTTAAGCATACCTGGTCAATACCTGTGGAGGAGGGGAACTGCGCAGGCGCGAGTGACGTCAGCGTCGAGCGCGCACTTTTAAAGGCAGGACTTCTTTTCAGAGCGGGCAGCGGAATCCGTGGGAGCAGAGTCCTGGGCTTTGGCTAAGTGGGCTTCGGCGTAAGGGGACTTCGGTAAGCCTGTGTGATTGCTCGCTGAGGGGAAGAAGGTAAGGTCACTAGGTGCTTTTTAGACTTATTCTATCAATCCAGTTCAGGTATGGGGGAGACAGTCAGAGCAGTGGTGTGCTCCGTATGCAGTATGTGGGAAGTCAGGGTCAACACAGTTGTCCCTGATGACCACACCTGCAAGAGGTGCGTCCAGCTGCAGCTCCTATCAGCCCGAGTTAGGGAGTTGGAGCAGGAGCTGGATGAACTACGGATCATTCGGGAGGTGGAGGCAGAGATGATAGGAGTTATCAGGAGGTAGTCACACCAAAAAACCAAGCAGTAGGCAAATGGGTGACGGTCCAGAGAGGCAGGGGGAGCAGGCAGAGAGAGCAGAGCACCCCTGCGGCCATTCCCATTAACAATAAGTATACCGTACTGGATACTGTTGATGGGGATGACCTACCAGGAATGAGTTGTAGTGGTCCTGCCTCTGGCACAGAGGTTGAACCCTCAACTAGAAAGGGGAGGAGGGAAGAGAAGAGAGCGATAGTTTTAGGGGATTCTATAGTTAGGGGGGGCAGATAGGAGATTTTGTGGGGCAGATCGGGAGTCCCGGATGGTATGTTGCCTCCCTGGTGCCAGGGTCCGGGACATCTCAGATCGGGTGCAGGCTATTCTTGAGAGTGAGGGCATGAACCCAGATGTAGTGGTCCATGCAGGGACCAACGATGTAGGTAAGGTGAGTGAGGGGGTCCTGCTTAGAGAGTTCAGGGAGTTAGGAGTGAAGCTGAAAGGCAGGACCTCCAGGGTGACAATCTCGGGATTGCTACCTGTGCCACGTGCGAGTGAGGCGAAGAATAGAATGATTATGCACATTAATACGAGGCTGAGAGCATGGTGCAGGAAGGAAGGGTTCAGGTTTTTGGATAATTGGTCTTTGTTCCAGGGACAATGGGATCTGTTTCGAAGGGACAGTCTAGATCTGAACCGGAGGGGTACTGACATTCTTGCAGGAGTGTTTGCCAGTGCTGTTCGGGGGGGGGGGGGGGGGTTTAAACTAGATGTGCAGGGGGCAGGGATCCAGATCCAGAGGGTTGGTCAGAAGGAGCATGGGGTTAAATGTGTGGAAGGTTTGGGTGATCTTGAGAAGGTCATCAAAATTCAGGGTGCAATTAGCCCGATGGAAGTTCAAGGAGCTGGGTTAGATACAGTAGACAGTGTTTTAAGCAAAGAGAGGAGGAATGGGCTAAGAGTTCTATACTTGAATGCGCGTAGTGTCAGAAATAAGACAGATGAGCTTGAAGCTCAGATGAAAATGGGGAACTACGATATTGTTGGGATAATGGATTCATGGCTGCAAGGGGATCAGGCCTGGGAATTGAGTTTACCAGGGTATACGTGCTATCGTAGAGACAGAAATATGGGAAGAGGGGGTGGGGTGGCCCTGTTGGTGAGGAATGAGATTCAGTCCTTAGCAAGAGGTGACTTGGGAACAGGGGAAGTAGAGTCTGTGTGGATTGAGCTGAGGAACAGTAAGGGTAAAAAGACCCTAATGGGTGTTGTGTACAGGCCCCCAAACAGTAGCGTGGATATTGGGTACAAGTTGATTAGGGAGTTAACATTGGCATGTGCTAAAGGTAATGCAGTCGTTATGGGAGATTTCAACATGCAGGTGAACTGGGAGAATCAGGTAGGTGCTGGACCCCACGATAGGGAGTTTGTGGAGTGTCTAAGGAATGTATTTTTGGAACAGCTTGTGCATGAGCCAACCAGGAACGAGGCTATTTTGGACTTGGTGATGTGTAATGAACAGGAATTGATAAGTGATCTTGAAGTAAAGGAGCCATTAGGAAGTAGTGATCATAACATGATAAGTTTTTATCTACAATTTGAGAGGGATAAGGGCAGATCAGAGGTGTCAGTGTTGCAATTAAATAAAGGAGACTACGGAGCCATGAGGAAGAGCTGGCCAAAGTTAAATGGGCGGATGCCCTGGCAGGAAAGACAGTGGATCAGCAGTGGCAGATATTCTTGGGCATAATACAAAAGATGCAAATGCAGTTCATTCCAATGAGAAGAAAGGATTCAAAGAGGGGGAAGGGGCCACAGTGGTTGACAAAGGAAGTCAGAGATTAAAGAAAAAGAAGTATGACAGTGCTAAGATGAGTGGGAATACAGATGATTGGGAAAGTTTTAAGGAACAGCAGATCTTAACTAAAAAAGCAATACGGAGAGAAAAAATCAGGTATGAGCTCAGTCTAGCCAGGAATATATAAGGGGATAGCAAAAGCTTTTTTAGCTATGTGAAGAGAAAGAAGATAGTTAAGAACAATGTTGGCCCCTTGAAGAATGAACTGGGAGAAATTGTTATGGGAAACAGGGAAATGGCAACAGAATTTAATGCGTACTTTAGATCTGTCTTCACCAGGGAGGACACAAGCAATCTCCCAGATGTATGGATGGGCCAGGGTCATAAGATATCAGAGGAATTGAGACAGATTGACATTAGGAAAGAAACTGTGTTGAGTAGACTGGTAGGACTGAAGGCTAATAAATCCCCGGGTCCAGATGGTCTGCATCCGAGGGTTCTAAAAGAGGTGGCTCAGGAAATTGCGGATGCATTGGTAATCATTTTCCAATGTTCCTTAGATTCAGGATCAGTTCCTGAAGATTGGA
Organism: Hypanus sabinus; assembly: GCF_030144855.1. Lineage (NCBI taxonomy): Eukaryota > Metazoa > Chordata > Chondrichthyes > Myliobatiformes > Dasyatidae > Hypanus > Hypanus sabinus. Next base: position 19,003,103 of record NC_082734.1, read on the forward strand.
GAGTGGCTAATGTTGTCCCACTTTTCAAGAAGGGAGGGAAGGAGAAAACGGAGAACTATCGCCCTGTTAGCCTAACGTCAGTCGTGGGGAAGATGCTTGAGTCCATTATTAAGGACGAAATAGTGGCACATCTAGATGGCAGAAATAGGATTAGGCCGAGCCAGCATGGATTTACCAAGGGCAAATCATGCTTGACTAATCTGTTGGAGTTTTTTGAGGGTGTAACAAGGATGTTAGACGAGGGTAAGCCAGTGGATGTTGTGTACCTAGATTTTCAGAAGGCATTCGAAAAGGTGCCACATAGGAGATTGGTGAGTAAAATCAGAGCTCATGGCATTGGGTTTCAACATGGATAGAAAACTGGTTGGCAGATAGAAAGCAAAGGGTAGCAGTGAATGGGTGTTTCTCGGACTGGCTGGAGGTGACTAGTGGGGTACCATAGGGCTCTATATTGGGACCACAGCTCTTTACGATTTATGTCAATGATTTAGATGAGGGCATTGAAAACTATATCAGCAAGTTTGCTGACGATACTAAACTGGGTGGCAGTGTGACATGCGAAGAGGACGTTAGGAGAATACAGGGAGACTTGGATAGGCTGGGTGAGTGGGCAGATACTTGGCAGATGTCATTCAATGTGAATTAATGTGAAGATATCCACTTTGGAAGCAGGAATAAGAGGGCAGAGTATTGTCTGAACGGTGTAGAGTTAGGTAAGGGAGAAATGCAAAGAGACCTAGCAGTCCTAGTTCACCAGTCAATGAAGGTGAAAGAGCAAGTGCAACAGGCAGTGAAGAGGGCAAATGGAATGTTGGCCTTTGTTACAAGGGGAATTGAGTACAAGAGCAAGGATGTCCTTTTGCATTTGTACAGGGCCCTGGTGAGACCACACCTGGAATATTGTGTACAGTTTTGGTCTCCAGGTTTAAGGAAGGACATTCTGGCAATTGAGGAAGTGCAGCATAGATTCACTAGGTTGATTCCTGGGATGGCAGGGCTGTCTTACGCAGAGAGATCGGAGAGATTGGGCTTGTACACGCTGGAATTGAGGAAATTGAGAGGGGATCTGATTGAAACGTTTAAGATAATTAAAGGATTTGATAGGATTGAGGCAGGAAGTATGTTCCAGATGTTGGGAGAGTCCAGTACCAGAGGGCATGGATTGAGAATAAGAGGTCAGTTATTTAAAACAGAGTTGAGGAAGAGCTTCTTCTCCCAGAGAGTTGTGGAGGTGTGGAATGCACTGCCTCGGAAGACGGTGGAGGCCAATTCTCTGGATGCTTTCAAGAAGGAGCTAGATAGATATCTGATGGATAGGGGAATCAAGGGATATGGGGACAAGGCAGGAACTGGGTATTGATAGTGAATGATCAGCCATGATCTCAGAATGGCGGTGCAGACTCGAGGGGCCGAATGGTCTACTTCTGCACCTATTGTCTATTGTCTATAACGGAAATGACTGGCATAGTAAACTCGAATGACCCGAGAACTGATGGAGACGGGTTTGACAGAGTGAGGCAGAGGGTATGGCAGGCCCTCAGAAAGCTTTATCCACCCAAAGTGGACCCCAAAGCCTTAAAAGGGGATCCACTGGGAGACACTGAAAACCCAGCAGCCTACGTAGAAAACCAGTTGAAAAGGTGGAGTCTGGAGACTGAGCAAGAGGTGGAGAATAGCTTATTTATGACCTCACTGTTCCGACATAACATTTTGGATGCATTGCCTCCACAAGTAAAATACAAACTGGAGGAAGTGGTTGGGCTGACGTCAAAGACCCCACAAGAATTTAGAGACCACGTAGTCCATGTGGTTGAGAAATAGCGGAAAGACAAACAAAGCTTGGCTGAGCAGCAGGAAAGGTGCAAAGAAAGTTAATACAAATGCAGCTTGAAGAGCACAAAAAGAAGGAAAAAGAGAAAAACAAAAAGATGCTGCCAGCAATCACCGGTCCGAGCACAGCCATCGAACTGGACAAAGCACTGCTATATGGAGGGACCGATCATACTGTAAGACAAGGGCTGGAAAATCCCATGCCAATAATCGTCTTTGGGGGAGCATTCCCACAAATGTCCTATCAGGAACAGACTAAATTCAAACAGCCCAGACAGGACTGGAAGTCCCAAGGAGGGGGACAGAGGAGCTATGGGCAGAGGGAACCAGTGAGGAAACAGGGGGAAAGAGAGGTAGAGAGATTGTGCTGGGGATGTAATCAGCCAGGTCACATGAGAAGAGATTGTCTGTTTACACCATGGCCTGTCACACACCAGCAGGAACCGATAAGAAGGGAACTAAAGTTTAGCCAAGGACCAGCCCCCACAGGCCCAAGCGGACCTGTGAACCCCTATGCGAGGTATTAGGGGTGCCCCAAGAACTTGAGTGGGAAGGGACATTACCCAATGATAACAAGGGAGGCAGACGAGGAACCCATTGTTCAGGTTATGTTAGAAGGGCAACTGACACCAATGATGATAGATACTGGAACCACACACACTTGTGTACAGCCACAGTATGCCCTTCACCTTCCCATGTCAGGAAAGTTCATTAAGATGGTAGGGTTCTCGGGGAAAACACAGTTGACACAGTGCACGGCTCCAGTGCGGTTGAGAATGGGAAATAAAGGAATTGTTTTGCCGGTGCTAGTATTTAAAGGAACTCCGATTAATTTGTTAGGCAGAGATGCCTTATTGAAATTGGAATTAAAATTAGAATGCACCAGAAGACAAGAAGGCTAATGTCTTTGGATAGGAGACATCGCAGATCAGATTCAGGAAACCTGGGAAAAATGGAAAACGGGCGTGCAGGCTATATTACCCAGGGCGGTAATGCCCAAATCTGAGCTACACTGTACAGTGATTTTTGACGAGACTCAGAACAGGGAGTTGAGGAGAGATGGCACCTGGAGGTATGTACCCAACAGCACCTGGAAGGGGAGGCTGTGATAATTGGAAAGCAAGGGGCAGCTTTACAAGTTAAGTGGAACACCGTTTTAGAAAAATGGTACAGGATACCGGAGGCTGCGCCCCACGTAACATTGTTGGTAAACAAGGGATATCAGTCTAAAGACTTAGGACCCTTAGTTAAGAGTGCTGAAACTGTAACAGTGTGGAGGAAAATCACACCAGAGGTGTGGATATCAGAAGACAACAATTGCATTAAAATAATGGTAAGTGTAGATATGGTAGGGACAGTGAGAGAGGTCAAAATAACTCCCCAACCACACCTGTCCTTGCTGGGAAAGGAAAGAGGCCAGCAGAAAGATAAAAGGTTAGATGAGTTGTCGTCTATTCTGTGGTCACAGCATGACAATGACGTAGGGAAAATAAAAACAGCTAGTCTGGTGGAAATAAGGCTGAAAAGGGGAGCAATTCCACCCAGGAGACCACAATACCCTCTAAGACAAGAAGCAGAAGAGGGAATAGCATCGACAGTGCAGGGGTTGCTTGAAATAGGGGTGCTTAAAAGAACAAACAGTCCATGTAATACCCCGTTGCTGCCGGTCTTAAAAGCAGATAAATCTAAGTGGAGATTGGTGCATGATTTGCGAGCGGTAAATGATGGGGTAGAGGACTGTCCAGCGGTAGTCCCCAACCCACACACGCTTTTGACTAATGTTCCACCAGAAGCAAGTTACTTTTCAGTGATTGATTTGTGTTCGGCTTTCTTCAGCATTCCCCTAGCCGATCAGTGTCAGTATCTGTTTGCATTTACTTACAGAGGTGCTCAGTATACCTATACCAGAATGCCGCAAGGGTTTAAACATTCACCACACGTTTTTAATCAGGTGTTGAAGGCAGACCAAGAGGGTATACCACTGGAAAGTACATTGTTACAGTATGTGGATGACCTGTTGATTTGCTCCCACAGTAAGGAACAGTGTAAGCAGGACACTGTAACTCTGTTAGAGAAGCTGGCGCACAGAGGACATAAAGTATCCAAAAAGAAACTGCAATTTTGCACGCAGCAAGTGGAATACTTAGGTAGGGTAATATCCAAGGGAGTGAAGGCGATAGCACCAGATCAGATTGAGGCAATAACTAAGGCCCCAAAACCCCAGACTGTAGGGCAGACGTTTTTGGGAATGGCAGGGTACAGCTCAGATTGGATAGGAGAATATGCTGAGATTGTGGTACCTTTGAGAAAGATAATGAAAGAAGCAGGACATACAAATTTGAATAATGGCTTACAGTGGAATGGAGAGGCGGAGATAGCTTTCAATACTATTAAGCAGGAATTGTAGTCAGCACCAGCATTAGCTTTGCCTGACTACGACAAGATTTTTCATTTCTACGTATCCAACCGACAGGAGGGTTATGTCACAGTGGTTCTAACACAAGAGACAGGCACAGGAAAAGCAAAGCAGCCGATAGCATACTACAGTACGAGACTAGATGAGGTGGCTCAGGGGTATCCACCCTGTTATCAGGGATTGGCGGCGCTGTACTATGCATATGAAAAGGCATCATCTGTAACCCTGGGCTATCCTGTGACTGTACACACACCACAAAGTAGCAGAATTGCTGGAAAGAGGGAAATTTGTGTTGACGCCAGCCAGGATAGCAGCGTATCAGATGCTATTGACATTTCCAGATATAACTATACAGAGATGCACTACCAGTAATATAGCCGATTTTGTCCCCTTGGGCTATGAAGGAGAACCCCATGATTGTGTAGGGAAGACGATGGCATTTGCCAAATTGAGAGCAGATTTACGGTCAGAACCACTAGAGGATGCAGATAAAAAGGTTCTGTTGGTAGATGGCTCTTGTTATAGGGACTATGATGGAAATCATGCAGGGTTCTCAGTAGTACAGCAGGATCAGTCGAGCTATAAGATTATTAGGATGGAGTCCTGTCCCCAACCGTGTTCCACCCAACTAGCGGAAATCAAAGCCCTGACAGCTGCATGTGAAATGATGGAAGGTGAGAAAGTAGAGATCTATACTGATTCGGCATATGCCCATGGAGTATGCCATTTGTTCGGGGCAGTGAGGAAGCAGAGAGGTTTTAAAAAAAAGTATTGGAGATCCCATACAACATAGTCAGCAAATTCTAGACTTAATAAAAGCCATAATGAAACCTAAAGCATTGGCTATAGTAAAATGCCAGGCACATAAAAAGGGAAATGATGTAATAACAAAGGGAAATCAAGCTGCGGACGAGGCAGCCAGAAAAGCGTCTGGGTGTACGTCAGCTGTCATTGCCCCCCAGGTAAGCCTAACTCCAGAACCTGAGGTAGAGGACCTAATTGAAATACAAGGTAAGGCAGCTTTGGCAGAACAGACAATGTGGAGAAAAAGGGGGGCCAAGCAGAACCCGGAAGGCTTGTGGAGCACGGAAGACGGTTTGTTGGTAGCGCCCACCCCTCTACTGACGTTTCTGATTTCAGAAGCGCATGGGATGGACCATTGTGCAAGGGGGGAAGTGATAAAGAAAATAAAGAAGGATGGTTTTTGGTTACCTTATTTACAGGCTTCAGTGGACTTTGTCTTGTCACAGTGCGAGGTATGCGCACAGAATAATGTTCGAAAGGGAATTACAACCCCAATAGGTCACATTCCTGTACCTGAAGGACCATTTAAACATCTAGTGATCGATTACGTAGAAATGATAAAGACAGTGAGAGGGAAAAGATACATGCTGGTAGTAATTGATCGATTTAGCAGATGGGTGGAGGCGGTACCTTCAAGAGATCAAGGGGCAAAGACAGTGGTAAATTTTCTGACAAATGTCGTGATCCCAAGGTTTGGAATACCTACAGAAGTTAGCTCAGACAATGGTTCAGCTTTTATCCAGAAAGTGGTCAAACTGCTACTACAGGCACTGAGGATAAAGCAAAGATTTGGATGTGTATACCACCCTCAGTCGCAGGGCATGGTAGAGAGAATTAATGGAACCCTGAAAGCCAAACTACACAAAATTTGTGCAGACACTAAACTTAGTTGGGTCGATGCTTTACCGTTAGCATTGATGAGTTACTGCATGCAAACTAATCGAATAGCATGCCTGACACCGCATGAGATGCTCACTGGGAAGCTATCATACCTGTGATAGGGGTAAGCAAAAATGTTGAATGGATAAACTATATATACTATAATCAACAGAGATTCATCAACTACACCGATGATGCACTAGAGGCCTTAGGGCAACAGCTAGATGCAACTAGCAGGATGGCGTAGCAAAACAGACAGGTGCTGGATTGGCTTTTGGCAGAAAAAGGGTGTGTGTGTGTGTAATGTTTGGAGAACAATGCTGCACTTTCATACCAAACAATACTAGCCCGGAAGGGTCTTTCACCAGAGCAATGAATAAATTAAAGAATCTGCGAACGGAGGTCACACAGAATGCAGGGTTCGGACATCAGTTTTTTGATTGGTTAGAAAGTAGACTCAGAGGATGGGGAGCATGGCTGACTAAAATAGCAATAACTGTCAGTATTGTATTGTTGAGCTGTGCGCTTGTACTGTGCTGCTTTCTTCCTTGTCTCAAATCTCTTGTAGTGCGTGCTGCAACCAAACAATTTCCAATGCTCGTGGCAATTACTGAAGCAAGCTTAGTGGAGAAAGAAACACCGAAAATGTATCGTTACAGCCTACAACACCTGCAGGATGAACAAGAGCAAAACGACAGTGTGGGGGTAGATTTTAAGGGCTTCTGAGTCTTTTTCCCTGTCTCAGGTACAGAGGGAAAGGTTTTTGGCTCAGCGGCCCAGGGTAACAGAGAGAGAATACTTTGAGGTCTTGGTGCAGAAAATTATAGTTTAACCGAGATTTGGGAATAAGTGCTTGAGTTTATTGAGGCTTTTGTGCGCGGACTCTTAGTCTTCTTTGTCTGTGTGGGGATATATTGGAGTAAAAAAGTTGCAATTTGCTATTTGCTAGAGGATGAAATCTTAGGAATGTAGAAGACAATGGTGTGTTAATAAGATGAAGCTAAGAGATGTAAATTATGTAGTCTGAGTTTGCTATTTGTTATGCTTGTACCCAATTTAGTAGAAGAATGAAATATTAAGAATGTAGAAGACAATGGTGGGTTAATGAGAGGTAGCTAAGAGATGTAGATTAGAACATGATTAAGTCAATGGGTAGAAACAATAGTGGCGGATGTGTGTGTGATACGCAACTATAGACCGATTGGATATGCTAATACAACTAAACCAGGAGATTGCTATAAAACATGCGATGTACAAGGATCGGTGGGCAATCAGCGACTAGCTCAATGACTGTCTCAGCTTTGATTTGCAAATTAAAGTTTAACCCTTCTTGAAGAATCTTCTGCGTGTCCTGGTCGTTTGTGGGGCATGATAAACCATGACACTCCCTGACGCCCACAAATTATATACAATATCCCAGAAATCGAGGGGTGGGGGGGAGAGAGAGAGAGAGAGAGAAAGAAAGAAGGGGAGAGAGAAAGACAAGGGAGGGGGGGTGGGGGAAGAGAGAGAAAGAGAAAGAAAGAAATTGCTGCTCCAGATTCCAGCATCTGCCGTCTTGCTTGTCTCCTAAACCTTGGCTTTGACGGATTAAGGAAGGGACCCTGAACAGTGGGCCGAGAGGGATGTGAGTGGGCCTGGCGGTGAGGTCCAGACACCTGGAAGAGTGACCCCTAGGCTGTGCACACACCAGTCAGCCTCACAACCCTGGTTACTGTTTCCGAGCAGTTCAATTCTTCCTGATTGAAAATAACTTAGATCTTCACTTTCATCTTCTGTACGATTTCTCAGAACAATGTTTCTGAGGAAGCAAAAGCTGCCCAAGTATTTTAACCGAGACATTTATCGTACGTCAGGAAGTGTACGAATACTCAGAATATTCAGCTCGCGGGCCACTTGGCCTAGTTGGAGTTTGACCAAGAATCCTTGGACACCCCCCTGTCAAACCCTCCGCCTCCACCAGCTGGCAGGAAGTGTCACAGAGTGCTACAGCAGAGAAACACGCCCTTCAGCCCATCTACAGGACTGTGCCAAAGTTCGAGGCACATGTGAAAAAAATTCTGTAAAGTGACGATGCTTTCCACAAAAGTGGAACTATAAGTTTCTAAATAGGGAGAGAGGGGGAGGAGAGAGGGGGGGGGGGGAGGAGGGAGACACACCATGGCGGAGTGTTCCAAATAAAAATAAAATATAAAATGTTCCTCACCCCAGACTACACAAAAGTGCACCCCTGCCTAATAGGGGTCAAAAATAATGACAGTGTTGCTCACTGCACTGTTTGCAACAGTGACTTTTCTATTGCCCATGGGGGGTTAAATAACTGTAAGAGACATGTTGAGGTGAGTTTAACAGGTCGTTCATTAGCACAGCTAACGTTATTTAAACTAGCTGGCTAGCTGCTAAGGAGCCACTCTATTGCAGGCATCCCACCTCTCCTGCAAACTAATGGTGCTACCTCCCTGAAACGAGTTTTTGCGAGGTGGTATGTCTGTAAAAAATTTATTAAAAAGTTTGTTTTTCACAAGTATCTATAGTATGAGAAAAGCAGGGTGGATGTTGGAAAATGACCATAATGCACAAATACAGAATTAGACCGTTCGGCCCATTGAGTTTGCTCTGGCATCCCATCATGGGGGAAGTTATTATCCCTCCCAACCCTATTCTCCTGCCTTCTCCCCATAACCTTTGATCACCCTAATTAACCGAGAACCCATCAACCTCTGCCTGCCCATCGACTTAACCCACACAGCCTTCTGTGGCGATAAATTCCACAGATTCACGACCACCAGGCTAAAGAAATTTCCTCTGTTCTAAAGGGACGTCCTGAATTCCCCTACCAGGGTGGCTCAGTGACCTCTGAAACACCTTTGGGGTGTTAGGGATGTGGTAAATGATTGTGTTTGAATGATCCCTGCAAAGGTAGTGAACACCAGGAACAGGCTCCCCGCAATGCTGGCTCACAGCCTCCACCTAGTGGCCACACGGAGCTCCAGCAGCGGCCTGATCTTCAAAGAGCATTCATTATCGAAGTAGGTACGGCCCAGAGGTTCAGCCACGAAACCAGAGGGAGTTAACTCACTGCGCACCTAGGCAGGCGCGGACCAGTTCCGGGCGTCATTAGAAACTGCGCCGCGCTCCGAGATACGTACCCAGCATGCCTTTGTAGTTGGTTTGCTGGATGTCCTCGTTGCGGAACGCCGCCCCCTGCATCTTGAGCCGGGTATTGACCACCCAGAGCGGAGTGGTGACCAGCACGTTGACCACACCTAGAACAGAAGGTGAACCCGTGAGCTGTCCACCGAGACCACCTCCCCACGCCCCAAAAGACAAAGGTCGGTCCGAGGGGAGAGGGCGGCTGGAGGGATCCTACAGACCCTTCGGTCCACTGAGTCTGTGCTGACCATCCCCACTAAGCCCACATCCCCATCAACTCCTCCCAAATTCCCATCACTCACCCGCACGCTGGGGACAACTTGCAAGGTCCAATGAACTCACCAACCTGCAGTCCATGGGTGGAACCCCACATGGTCACAGGGGAACTTGCGAACTCCACACGGACAGCGCCAAAGTTGGGACTGAACCCCGCACTGCAGTGGTAGCAATGTGTCTCACAGGTGGGAGACAGGTTAGACAGCCAATTATCTAAGTTGTTAGGGGGTCATGGGGGTTGGGACATATAGCAAAATATTTATCTCAGCAACTAATATCAGCTACCAATTTACTGATTTGAATATGGATTGTAGACTAAGTACAAAATGCAGCTCTGGACAATGGTTCTGAACAGCCCTGAACTGCAGTTAATGAGAAAACCAGACAATGTTGATTTAACATTCGTTTGGCTGTCTGCAGAATGGCTGCAAAGGAGGTGTGAAATTTATATGCAGTTCAAAGGGCACATTGTAGTCCTTTGATCTTTAGCAAATAAAATGTCACGCAATATTGGGTCGAGCGGGCTCTTCCTCCGGGAGGATCTCAATGTGATGCTGCTGTGTCTCGTTTTGTCGAATAAAAGACTACTTCACATCCACCACCTACTCTCTGCGGTGACTTCCTTCACATTGCAACAGAAGGGAATGGTGGAACAGGCTCGGTGGGGGGTTAATGGCTTCCTGACAGTTTGAGACGAGAGACCTCAGAGTATGGTTAGAAGGAAGATGGAACAGCTTTATCACAGCTGGTCTGGGCTTTGAGGCCCTCTTATAGGAAGAGACTCGCTCGACCCAATATTACATGACATTTTAAATGCTAAAGATCGAAGGACTACAACATATCCTTTGCTTCCTTTGAATCACATACAACTTTCACTCTTCCTTCGTTGCACCCATACTAAAGACACCCAAGTAAATGCTGAATTTGGGTAGAGGGTTTCTGGTACGATGGAGTGAGGTGTGGTTTCAGAGTGCGGGTTCCATTGTGACGTACAGACACTGAACGGGACCACCTACCCACCAGAGATAAAGCCCATGACGAGGTCCTTGCTGTTGGAAGGGGGCTGGCCTCTCGCCCAGGTCTCCTTCAGGGTGTTGAAGGTGTAGAAGTAGACGAAGTTGGAACAGCAGAGGCTGGAGATGACGGAGAACCAGCCGCGGTACACCGCCGACCTGCGGGAGCAGAGGCGGAGGTCAGTCGCTTCAGAGGCTGGTGGCGAGCGAGCGAGAGGCAGCAGATTCCACCCCCCCCCCCGGACTCTCAGCGGGGTCCTCCTTCACCGAATCACCCTCGCGTCTCCTTTACTTCCGAGTCCGCACCTTTGCGCTCCTGCGTCACTCTGCCTGAATCTATCGTCCACCTGCCACTGTCTCCCAAATCCACCCCTCTCCGTACCTGGGAATGCGGGTCTGGCTTCATCTTTACTTGAAGCGAGGCGCACACATCACCTGGTAGTGTGGTGACGCACGCAATTAATGACATTTTACGTAAAACCTGTAATTTTTTAAATTAAGAATTGTTAATCAATCAATATACGAGATTACTCAAATTATACTGAAATACTAAACGTACAACAGTCCTCCCTGGGCAACCTGCCTGTCACCTTTCGTCCCACCAGTCTCCTCTCTCTCTTTCTCTTCTTTACGCTGCCCATCGACCCTGACGCAGGGTTTCGACCTGAAGCCGGCAATTCCTCCCCTATTCACCCCAACCGGCCCCAGCACCTACGAGGCTTCGACAACCAGTGCTCCCAGGTTTGCAGGTTCGAGTCCCGCTCAAGGAGGGTACGTGCCGACAGCCCCCCACCGCCCCCCCAAGAGAGGCAGGGACCAGCCGTCAGCCCCGGATGGGAAAGGAGGAACGAGGCACAAAGCAGGACCTGTGGGAGTAGGCCACTCGGCCCAGCCGATAATAAATCATGGCTGATCTGCCCCGATTAGTTCTCCCTAATAAATAACACTGTGGAACCAGTTTCCACAGCAGCATAGACTGAGGATGTGCCGAGGGGCAGCCCGCAAGAACCGCCATGATCACCGCTCACTAACCCCCACGGTCGGGGGTGAACGAGAATATCCCAACTCCCGGCCCCCGGGACAGGATTCTGTCCACTCAGCACCATGATCACCATTCAGTATGGTGACACCCCCCACCCCACCACTCGGAAAGATTCCCGCCTGCCACTGGGCTTCAGTGAGATCTCCGCTCGCTCCTCTGCCCTGGCGATTACTAGACTAGCCTCTCCCCAGACAGCCGCTGACCCTCCGGGGAAACTTGTTGCTCCTTTCACGAGTCGAACCGTCCCCTCAGTCTGAGCTCACAAAGCCCAGTGTATTGGGCACAAGACTCCTCCACAACCCCCCCCAGTCACCCTGCCAGCTGCTGTTTCTGCAGAGACCCCCCGCGGCAGACTCTCGACACATCCACACTGTGCCTCTGCACCCCTTTGTGTGCAACGTGCCCTGGTCAAAGGTCAAAGACAGCGCGACAAGGCAAATCTTCGTTCTCCTCTACTCTTCCTGGTGAGACACGGGCGGGGAATGGGAGCCCCTGCCCACTCCCTCTCGGGGAGAATCCAATCCTCCTCGCTCCCCCCGATGAACGGGCAGCACGTCCAGCGACTGCCTCCGCCTGCCCGTCGGGTAGGAGGCCGCTCAGAGTGCGCGTGCACGCGACCCTACTCACAGTCCTTCCTCCTTGATGATCTCGCCCAAGACAACGGGGGTCGATTTCGCCTTCATCTTCTCGTCCACTGTAATGAAGAGGAGCAGTGTCGGGGACGGGTAGAATCCCACACCGGTACCCCCCCACATTCCCTCCGAAGGGCGAGGTACCCCCCCCACATTCCCTCCGAAGGGCGATAACCCACACCGGTACCCTACCCACATTCCCTCCGAAGGGCGATAACCCACACCGGTACCCCCCCCACATTCCCTCCGAACGGTGAGGTACCCCCCCCCCCCACATTCCCTCCGAAGGGCGATAACCCAGAAGGCGAAGGGCCATGACAAGGTAGATTGTGAGGCTAAGAGTCTCTCTTATCGTGCTGGGGATCATTCATTAGCTTGAGCTTATTGTACTTTATCGATACACTGCATGTGCTTGTTGTTCATGTATGGCGTACGTTAATCAAAATGGCTTCTTCGTTTGTTAAAAGTAAAACTGCTCTTCTTGCAGAGCACTCTCGAAGCTTCCCTGGGTTAAAGTTGCTGATAACTGGGATTGCATTCATCTGCTCACCAACTGGGTTGGATGTCACTTTCTCCTGTGGGTCTGGGAGCTGGGCTCGCGCGCGGTCTTCTTTGGGAGTCGGGAAGAAGACGGCGAGGAAGGTGGACGGGGGCGGCACGGCCGGTCGATCACCGAGGGTGGTCCCAGGTACGCGGGTCGTGGAGGTCGGAGAAGAGCGAAGAGTGGTCGGAGGATCGACGATGGAGCTCCAACAACGTGCACTCATTGACTGAACTCTGATAAGTTTTGGTGCCTTTTCTTTATTTTCTTTCCCTTCATATATATTGTATTGTTATTAATCACTTAGCTCGAGTGAGATTTATAAAGTGTATTCTGTAACCGTACCTGGTGTGAGCTTGATATCGGGTTTGTATCAGCGTGTATTTCACAGCATCCACGTATACGGGAGGCACGGTTTGACGGGTGGACGAATTTTCCCCTAGACAGACACCAGCCGGTCGCGTAAGCATTACATTTGATGCGCACAAGGACTGGGCCTCAAGCCGCGGAGTCGCCTGCGGTGGGTGGGTGGGGGGGTGAGTTTTGAGACTCTTATTGCGTGATTGTGTTACCATGTGCGCTCTGCGCCACATGTGACTGCCGGTGCTGTGTTTTGCACCTCCACCCCGGAATAACGCTGTCTCGTCTGGCTGTACTCACGTATGGCGGACTGACAATTCAACCTGAATTACAGCAGTGGGTTGACGTGGTCCCTGAGCCTGGTGATACGCACTTTCAGGCTCTTGTATCTTCTGCCCGACGGGCGAAGGGAGAAGAGAATATGTCCAGGGTGGGCGGGGTCTTGGATGACGCTGGCCGTTTTACTGGGGTAGTGAGAAGTGCAGACCGGGTCCACGGAGGGGAGGCTGGTTTCCGCGCTGTGCCGAGCTGCGTCCACAACCCTCTGCGGTTTCTTGTGGTCACATGCAGAGTGGTTATATGTCGTTGATTACGAGGTGGCGTGGGAGCACAGTTATACCAACAGCGACCGCAACCCAGGTTCAAAACCGCCACTGTCCGCAAGTTTGTTATGTTCTCCCGGTGCCCATGTTTCCCCCGGGTGCTCCGTTACCTCCCACATTCCAACAACACGCCGATTAATTGGATATCATCCTCATTATGTGATGTGTCCATTAACGTGGGCGATCACAGTCTTTAACCAGGATTGTTCTTGACAAATTTACCTACAGAAATGGTTTGCCATTGTCTTCTTCACAAGACAGGTGACCCCAGCCATTATCAATAGTCTTCAGAGATTGTCCGTCTGGTGTCCGTGGTCGCATAACCAGAACTTGTGATCTGCTCATACGACCATCCACCACCTTCTCCCATGGCTTCACGTGACCCTGACTGGGGGCTAAGCAGGTGCTACACCCTGCCCAAGGGTGACCTGCAGGCTAGCGGAGGGAAGGAGCGCCTTTCAGCTCCTTAGGTAGGGACACACTTCCCCCAGCTCACCACCGTGGGTCACATGGGTGAAGTTGGACAGCACAGGCTGTTGGATCATAGGGTCTGTAACCGCGACGTATAACCAAATTAAAAAATAACGTTGGCTGCTTTATCGAGCCAGCGAGAAGTGTAGATGGAGTAGTAAGGTGGTATGGGGCCGAAGGGCCTTTTTCTTTGCTGTACCTTCTGATATCTAGCCACCAATTCTGAGTTTGTTCATGACATTACCCAAATGCATACCTTTTTGTAAAACGGTAGCATACTTGTCCCTAACTGCAATATGCAAATCCTTAGTCTCTTCTCCCGAGCCATGCCGTCTGTTCGATGTTTCCTTGTGAGTAGAATACCAGTCATGATGTGAAGCAAAAATCTGCATTTGCTTAAATCAAAATAGAAAACGCTAGAAACGTTCAGCAGCATCTGTGCAGAGAGGAAATCATAAACACAAGGAAGTCTGCAGATGCTGAAGACCCGGAGTAACACACACACAAAATACTCGAGGAACTCCGCAGGTTCCTATGGAAATGAATAAACAATCGACGATTTGGGCCGAGACCCTCCTTCAGGACTGAAGTTAAGCCAGTTCTGATTTCAGGCCCCAAACGTCAACTGATTATTCATTCCCATGGATGCTGCCTGACCTGCGGAGTTTTCTCAGCATACTCTGTGTGTGGCTGTGGGGGACAGGGTTAAATTTTGGTCCGTTTTGCAGTGCCTCCGAGCACCTGAAGGGGGAGCACAGGGCGTGCATGGAGGAAAACCCAAAACCAAATCTTACCTTGAAGCCTCAAGCGCGCGGTGTCCAGCGGGTAAAATACGGTCATCGCGGTCAAACCCCCCTAGAGAGAAGAGAAGGGCAGTGAGTGTGGGGGGCCAGCACTGGAGGTGCACAGCCAGCAGCACCATCTATATATTCACTTGCTGATACTGAGGCCCAGCCCTCGAGTAGTGCCTCAGCTCCTCTTGCTTTGTGTGAAATTTTACTACAGGCGTGGGATCAAACAGCCTCCAGAATGCAGATTTAGCTTGAATCACTGGATTCAAGGGTCACATTGGGGACCTGGACCTACAACACAACACTAAAGGCATTGAGGGGTCTGGGGAGAGAACAGGAAAATGGCCTTGGGACAGAGAACTTAGAATGGTACATCACAGGAACAGGCCCCCCCTGGCCCACCATGTTGTGCCAAACTAGTAATTAAATGCCTAACTAAACTAATCCTTTCTAACTACCCAGTCCATGTCCCTCCATTATCTGAACATTCTTGTCCAAGAGTCTCCATTGTATTTTCTTCCACCATTCCCCCACCAATGCATTCCAGACACCCATCACTGTGTTAAAAATAACTCGCCCCACACATCTCCTGTGAGTTTAACTCCTCTCACCTTCAACGCATGTATTAGACATTTCGACACTGGGGATAAGATATACTTATAGAGCCAATTTATCACTCATTTTTATTGCTACTTATTGATTATCTGTTGCTGCACAGTTTGTTTACCTGATGCTTACAGTTTACAGATCCTGTTTACAGTTACTGTTCTATAGATTGGCTAGGTATGCCCACAGTTAAAGAATCTCAGGGTGTATCTGGTGAGTTGCTGATAATTTTTACTTTGAAAGTTGAAGGCACTGACTGCCTCTCAATCTTGTAAACTTCCATCAGGTCTTCCTGCGGCCTCCGCCACTCCAGAGAAAAGAACTCAAGTTTGTCTTTACCTCTACAGCACATGCCCTCTAAACCAGGCGGCATCCTGGCAAATTTCTTCTGCACCCTCTCCAAAGCCTCCACCATCCTTCCGGGTGGGACCAGAACTGTATGCAATATGCCAGTTGCAGCCTAACTAAACTTCGACACAACTTCCCAAACTGATACAGGCAAGGCCACATGTACCTTCTTCACCAGCCTATCAACGTGTGTAGTCACTTTCAGGGAACTGTGGGCTTGGACCCCAAGATCCCTCTCGACATCGTCACTGTTCCTCCCATTAATCGTGCCCTGTCACTTTACATCTGTTCTCCCAAAGCACCACAACTCAGAGTTAGTTTGGTTAAACACCGTCTGAGAGTTCTCCACTCTCATCTGCAACTGATCTCCAGCCCACTGTATCCTTTTACACTATCGACGCCACCAATCTTTGGATCAGCGAACTCGCTAACCCATAGTCTCACCCACACCATTTATACGTACAACACAAACAACAGGTCCCAGTGCGATCCCGGCAGAACACCACTAGTCACAGACCTCCGGCCCGAATAAACCCCTTCGACCACTACCCGCTGTCTTCACGGCCAGGCCAATTGTGACTCCAGGTGATCAGAGTGTGGATCCCAAGGAGGGCGGTGCGCAGTCCACACAATCGGTGCTGGTGATTGCCAGACCACGTCGGACTTTGGTATCTAGGTAGCCGAGACCGACGGCAGGGGAGCTGCGCAGGCCAGGATCTTGTGCCGCGGGATCACTTGCAGCAGCTGCTCAGCGGAGGAGATGGCGGGGACTCTGTGGGAGAGAGATAGATCCCATGCTGGGTCGGGGACTGGACCCGCCTGTCTGCGCTGCCCTCTAGTGTCCGCTTGGTGGAAGATCAAGCTGGGTTACGTTTACACCCTCTCCTCGTTATATGCGGCTTCAGACAATGTGGACTCACAGTTATGTGAGGAACCTCTTTCTACTAATGTCTCCTTATATGCGTCCAACACTCAGTTATGTCAGGATCTCTGCTGTCCCGCCAATGTAAATCACGTGTGCACGCCTCACAGTCTCACTGTTGGGACGGGATGCACCGCTTTCCCGCCAGTACAAGTCAGGTGCACATGTCTCATCATCTCACTCCTGCCAATCTCGCGGGGTGTGGATGTGCAACTTTTGTTGGTGCAGCGATTTTGTGCTTGAAACATTTAACTATGCCTCCAGAGCATCTGATCTCATGTCCTGGGCCATCAGCTGAGCAGCAAAGAACTGCTTTAACTTGAAAAAAACGTTGGAAATTATAAACAGCACGGCAACAGGTGAAGGTTACACTGCTCTGGGACGCTACTGCCGGGAACAGAATCTTCCCTTTAAAGTTCTTCTGTTGCTTGACAATGCGCCAGCCCATCCTAAACATTTGGACAGCATTCATCCTAACATAACAGTGCGTTTCCTGCTGCCTAACACAACATCTCTGATTCAGCCACTCGACCAAGGTGTGAGCCACATTCAAGACGTATTTATTTTACAGTGAACTATCTCTCAGATGCTGCAAGCAACAGACGATTTTGAAAATCCCAGGAGTTTACCAACGGTGAGGGAATGGTGGAAGTCAGAACACTCGGCACAAATGGAGACGGACACGGACTCAAGTTTAGAACGGAGTCGGGCATTTCCGTCGTTCCCTGCAAGCAAATTTATGCTGAAAAACAAAATGCTGCCAAGCAAACAACCCTCACCACTTTATTCAAACCGGTGTCGTCTCCTGCCGCCAGCAGTTCTAAGGGTTCTGTGAGTCTTCCTTCACCCCCGTGCTGTGATCCCGACACTACAACCACCACTCATCTCTCGGAGCGAACACACCTGCCACTGCTGGTAACTACTGTACACCCTAGTATGTTAACTTTCTATGATTTATTACGTTGAATATTACCTTAAATTGATTAAATATAATACGAATGTTGCCTTGTGGTACTGCTTTTGTGCCGTATTGGTATGAAAATGTGAATAAATTACAGGTAAAACATATTCAGGAAGCCCTGTGGAACACATCCCTATTTTCTCCATTTAAATAATTATTCACATTATGCGTAGACCGCAAGGAACGTACCCCCGCATATAACGAGGATAGGGAGTATCTGCGGATCTACCAACCTGTGATGAGGAACTGCTGCGTGCTTGAACTTGCAGAAACATGGCTCCAGGACAACATTCCATGCACCATCAATCTACAGGCCACGATTCTCAGGGTTGTGTTTATTCTTTGGTGACTGTGTATGTCTTTCTGCTACGGCAACTATAGGTGCTGCGTGTGACTGTTGGCAATGCATTTTGCACCTTGACCCCAGAGGAACACCATTTTGCTTGGCTGTGTTCATGTGTATGGTTGAATGACAATTAAACTTCATGTCCTGGATGAGCCTCCCATGATGGACCTTGTTAAACACCTTACTGAAATCCACGTAAACATCCATAGCTCTACCTTCATCAATCACCGTTGGCAGCTCCTTGAAACACTCAGCTAGTAAGACACAACTTGCCCTGCACAAAGCCATGTTGACTGTTTTCCAAAAGCTCATAAAGCCCATTTCCAGTAACTTTCTTACCACAGATGTGTGCGATTCACTGAACAATCATTTCCAGGTTTGCCCCTATTCCCCCTCTGAAACAATGGAACAATGGCTACTCACTAGTCCTCTGGGACCTCACACGTGGCTACAGAGGTCAAGGCCCCAGCAATCTCATCTCTGGCCTCTCTCAATAACGTAATGTTGCAGCTATGTAGGACCCTGGTCAAACCCCACTTGGAGTACTGTGCTCAGTTCTGGTCGCCTCACTACAGGAAGGATGTGGAAACCATAGAGAGGGTGCAGAGGAGATTTACAAGGATGTTGCCTGGATTGGGGAGCATGCCTTATGAAAATAGGTTGAGTGAACTCGGCCTTTTCTCCTTGGAGCGACGAAGGATGAGAGGTGACCTGATAGAGGTATATAAGATGATGCATTGATCGTGTGGATAGTCAGAGGCTTTTCCCCCAGGGCTGAAATGACTAGCACGAGAGGGCATAGTTTTAAGGTGCTTGGACGTAGGTACAGAGGAGATGTCAGGGGTATGTTTCTTACGCAGAGAGTGGTGAGTGTGTGGAATGGGCTGTCGGCAACTGTGGTGGAGACGGATACGATAGGGTCTTTTAAGAAACTCCTGGACAAGTACATGGAGCTCAGAAAAATAGAGAGCTATGGGTAACCCTAGGTAATTTCTAAGGTGAGGACATGTTCGGCACAGCATTGTGGGCCGAAGGGCCGGTATTGTGCTGTAGGTTTTCTGTGTTTGTAACCTCAGGTATATCCCATCAGGCCCTGGGGTTTTGTCCACCTCAATGTTCTTAAGAGACGCTACACTCCCTCTTTATCTCAAAATTAGTACACTCCACACTGATCGCACCTTCCCCCACATCCTTCTCCTTGATAAATACTAATGCAAAGTATTCATTCAGAGCCCTCTTCCACTTCCCTTGCCTCCAAGCACACACGCCTCTCCTCTATCTGTGAGCGGCCCTACCTTCTCCGTAGTTATCCTCCTCCTCTTGAGTTACGCCCTGGGATTCTCTTTAACCCTACTAGGACCCTTCCCGGCCCCTCCCGGCTCACCCAATTCCCTTGAGTTTTTCCCTCTAGCTTCTTTATAATCTTCAAAAGGCTTTTTGATTTTTTTTTTTGCTTTCTAAACCTTCCCGTTGCTTCTTAACCAAATTAACCAACTTCCTTCATCACCCAAGCCTTACCCTTCCACCTCACTGGAACAGTAGAGTCCAGAGAACATCGAGTACAGAGTTCAGTTCTGTAACTCCGTCCAGTTATAAGTCTGAATGCCAACAACGTCAGGGAGCCATAACTGTGTTGGAAAGTGGAGTGGGTTTGAAGGGCCAAATGGTTTTTCCCCTCCTTCTGTTCTTTCATATTTCTGTATCAGAGTCTTAAGCCAGGGCCGCCTCCCTCTTGGGTTTCCTCACCGTTTTAAGAAGAAGGGGACCTCTCTACAGTTAACTGGCTAACTGCCATCTTAGATCATGTGCATGTATGTATATACACACACACACACACACACACGCACGCACACACACGGACGCAGTGGGAGTTTGCTCCCTGTAGGAAAGCACTGGGTAGAATCGATTGCCCTGATGCCTACAGCAGCATTTCCAGAGCCCTACACTAGAGTTAACCAGCACAATACACCACCCAGGCTGGGGACTGGGCAGCTTCCGGACAAGGTCGGTTTGTTCTGTGTTGAATATTCTTTCGTCAGCCTGTTCCCGAGGTTGACGGACCCACAGCTCCGACGAGACCTGGAGAACAACACCGTGGCCTCCCTCACTGTTCAGGATAACTGGAAATGACAGCTCCACATCACTCAGGTCCTTCAATCCCCAAATATCCACCCGTCTCTGCTGGGTCACTGACCGAGTCCTGCAGGGTAGAAAAATTCCACAGGCACACCATCCTCCGAGACAAGGAACTACTCAACTCACTCCTAAACAGCTTCTGAAAATAAAAATAACAACAAAAAAAAGACGCAGATGCTGGAAACCTGAGCCAAACCCGAAATTGCTCAGCAGGTCCGGCAGCATCTGCGGAGACAGAGATAAAACTAACGTTTCAGATCCAAGAAGCTCCTTCAGGCCTGGAAAGAGAGAAAACAAGCTGATAGAGAAGATGGTGGGGGGAAGATAGGGTGATGAGTGGGACAAAGGGAATATCTGTGATAGGGTAGGACCAGATGTGGCAACTAGACCGGCAGGATCTGCTTTGTCCGTGAATTACGGACCAATAGCTGAACCAAAATAGCAGCAGCAGCCAATAACCGGACAGCTGTGCACATTCTACAAAATAACCGTCCACTTTGCAACCACACAGCTGGGACAGAGGCCCTTCGGCCCACCAAACCCATGCTAGCCACCTCACCTACAGAAATCCCGTTATCTGCCCAGAAACAAGCCTCCTGCAGTCCAAGAATGCTTCAGGTGCTTTGCAAATGCTCAGATAGAACTTAGAACAGAGCTGCACAAGAGCAGGCCCTTCGGCCCACAAATTCTGTGCCGCCCAATTAAATTAGTAATCAAATGGCCAACTAAACTACACTGCTGCCTACACAGTGCTGTGTCCACATCCTTCCATTTTATCACCTCCATGTGCCTTTCTAAATATCTCTCTAAAGTCCCTAATGTATCGTCCTCTTCCACCACTCCAGGCAGTACATACTCAATACCCACCGCTCTCTGAGCAAAACATTTGCCAACCATATCTCCTGTGAACTTGCCCCCTCTCACCTTAAATGCCACCCCCTCACATAGATGTTGCCAGTCCTTGCCTCCATCACTCGCCAGGGCAGTGAGGTCAGACCCCCTCTTTGATAAAGTTATTCAGCTCCTCTGTGCTCCTACCCCTCCCCTTAGAACCCTAACAATGGGGAGGAGGTCCTCACTACCTGCCCCATTGGCTGTACAAGGCCCTTACTGGTGCACGTTGAGGTTAAGAAAGAGGCAGCATTGGAACTTCTGGAAAACATCAGACTAGACAAGTCCCTGGGGCTGGACTATGGAAAGCAAGAGAAGAGGTTGCTGGTGCCAGAGGGTCAGAGGATGGCAAATATTGTTCCTTTGTTGAAGTAACAGGGATAATCTCTGGAATTATACATCAGTCGTGGGTAAACAGACGGAGACGATTCTTCAGGATAGGACTTATGAGCACTTGGAGAAGAATGCCTGATTAGGGGTGCCCCTCTGTGAGGGGCAGGTTGTATCTCACGGCCCCGACGGACCTTTTCCCCAGGAACTGACAAAACAACTTTTTCCCCACTGAGACCAGGGAGAAACTCCCCGCCCCAGAGGTCATGGGTTAAGGGTGAAGGGGAAAAGTTTAAAGGGAACATGGGGGGGGGCACTTCTTCACACAGGGAGTGTGGAATGAGCTGCCGGATGAAGTGGTGAATGCCGGCTCACTTTTGACGCTTAAGAAAAACTTGAGACAGGTACACGGATGAGAGGTGTATGGAGGGATATGGTGCAGGTCAGTGGGACTAGGCAGAAGAATGGTTCGGCACAGCCAAGAAGGGCCAAAAGGCCTGTTTCTGTGCTGGAATGTTCTGTGATCAGCATCCATGGATTTTAGTAAGGCCTTTGACAAGGCTCCCAGTGAAAAGCTCATGCAGCGAGTCATGAGGCACGGGGGAATCCCATGATTTGGAATTGTCTTGCCCACAGAAGGCAGAAGGTGATAGAGAATGGATGTAATCTGCCTAGAGGTCAGTGGCCAGTGGTGTTCTCCGAGGGTCTGCCCTGGGGCCCCACGACTTTAGCTGAGGACGTGGAAGGGGAAGGAGGGGTAATCAGGTTGCAGACGGCTAGTGGTGTTGTGATGAGTTGACCTCCATTAGTCAAGAACAGGAGCTAATGTTGCAGCTCCATAAAACTCAGGGTAGAGCACACTTGGAGAACTGGGTTCATTTCTGGTCACCTCATTATAGGAAGGATGTGGCCGCTTCAGAGAAGGTGCAGAGGAGATTTACCTGGATTACAGAATACATCTTATGAGGAAAGACTGAGCGAGCTGGGGCGACGGAGAATGGGAGGACTTTTGATAGAGGAGTATAGTTTATGGGAGATAGAGTGGACAACCCATGCCTTCCCCATGAATATTCCGCAGGGCAGCAACGGCTAATACTACAGGACATCCTTTCTAAGTGAGTAGGGCAAAGTTTAGGGCGGATGTCAGAGGTAGTTTTTCGTTGTTATATAGAGAGTGGCAAGTTCCTGGAACGCACTACCGGGGCTGTGGCAGAGCTTAATACATTAGAGACTGGAGATTCTCAGAAGACATAATGAGGGTTATGGGTTGCGTAGGAGGAAAGAGTTTAGATTGCTCGTAGATTACAAGGTCGGCACAACGAAGCAACCGCACGCTCTGCACCACTTCAACGCATTACTTCCTTTCCCCAGGAATATTTATCTGTCGCTTACGTTAACAAAACATTCAGCCCCCGTCTAACTCACGCCAGGCTGAGTTAGGAGATCGGGACGGGTTAAAGGGGGAAGGGGCGGGCATATGCTCCGGGTACCCAGCGAACTTACCGCAGCCCCGGCCACGGCGTGCACTAAGCTCTCGTAATTTAGGACGTGGGCCACCGGTGGCCCGGTACCCTCTCGCATCTTCTCGCTCATCACCCGGTATCCCTCCCCACCCGCACCCAACTCGACACTGTTATCATCAACACCGCCTAATTGGCCGCGCCCCGAAATTGCAACACAAGCCTTCGCTCCCAATTGGCTAAGGAACGAAGCCACGCCCCTGACTGCAGGACATTCAGCGAATTCTATTTCCGAGTGCCTCTAATTGGTCAACCAAACGTCACTCAATGGTCCGGCGGGAGAGGTGAGAGGGGAGAGTTCATTCATCTCCATTCTTACCGCATCCTACTGGAGCACATTCGGCCCATTGAGTCTGTGCCAGCTTTCAGAACAATCCCATGTCCGATTCTCCTATAACCTCTCCCGCAGTCCCAACAGCTCCTCATACATATAATATACATACAGGTTAGAGGTGAACACGCAAACTCCACACGGACAGCACCGGAGGTCGGGACCAAACCGGCAACGGCTCTACCTCCTGTGCAAGAAAATAGCTGGAGATCGCCTGAGTTCCTCCAGCATCTTGTTTTATTCCTGCAGATTCCAAAGTTCAAAGTTAATTTATTAACAAAGGACGTATTTGCCGCCATATATTATCCTGAGATTCGTTTTTTTAGGTCATCAAATCTAAGAGCCATAATCAAATCGGTGGAAGATGAAGCCCAACAGGATGGACAAACAGCCATTGTGCAAAAGACAATAAACTCTGCAAGTACATTAGGAAGTAAATATCGAGACCATGAGATAAAGAGTCCTTGAATGCGAGTGCGTATGTTGTGGTTACAGTTCAGTGATGGGTCAAGTGTAGTTATCCCACAGCTTCAAGAGCCGTATGGTTACACCATCTGCGATCTCGTGTGTTGTCAACGTTTTAGCCTGCGGTGAGGGCCACATATCCCGCTGACAGCAGCACGCTTGTGGAGGGAGGCAGGGCATCCGTTTAGGTGTGTTTAGCCGATGAAAGGTAACCCGATGCAGGTGGATAGCGGCCGGTTAGATCGGCTCAGCTGGAGGGGTGAAGGTTCGGTAGTATGAATGGAGGGTCATCGCCTTTGAGTGAGAGGGGACGTGTGGGCATGAGGTTTGGTCCTGTTCCGTGGTTAGGACAGCAGGGAGGCTGGACATGGGGTGGGGAGGGTATCCACTGGATAGATACGTTGCTGCGGGCAAGTGATTTCCAATCTCTGGGGAAAGTGCAAGACGCCGGGGCTGAATGGGCAGCTCTGACAAGGAGCCAGCAGTGTCACAGCGGACAGTGCTACTGTCTCACAGTTCTAGAGCTCCAGCTTCAATCTTCACCTGCAGTCTCCATATTCTCCCTGTGAGATGAGCTGTAGCAGCAGAATTAGGTCCATCGAGTCTGCCCCGCCATTTCGTCACGGCTGATCCATTTCCCTCTCAGCCCCAGTCTTCTGCCTTCTCCCCGTATCCCTTCATGCCCCGGCTAACCTATCAACCTTAAATAGACTCACTGACTTGGCTTCCACAGCCGCCTGTGGCAATGGATTCCACAGATTTCTGGCTAAAGAAATTCTCCCTCATCTCTATTCTAAATGGATGTCCCTCTGTTCTGAGGCAGTGCCCTCTGGGCCTAGACTTCCCCCCAGCATAGGAAACGTCCTCTCCACATCGACTCTATCGGGAAGAAAAATAGTAAAACGTGTGACGAAGATTACAGGGTTCTAGTCTGTGACTGAAATGTGCTTTGTAGACGGGATGGGGATATCGCTAAGTCTGTGCTTCCTTGTTCTAAGAATCATCACATCTGCACTTGGGAAAGCCTGATATACTGTCCTGAGAACTAACAAGTAAGAAAATGTGTAACTGCTCAAGGACATACAGTGCAACTTCGCTGTTCTGACCAGTTGTAGTTGAAGTTCCCTCCTTTTTCAGATTTAAGGGCTTCTTGTCGCGTGTGCCTGGGGTAGAAGTAAGAGCGAAATCCATTGTTGAGCAGAGCTGTGGAGCTCCGCTTTCGGAGTCTGGGCTCTCCATGATATCATGAAATAAAACCCTTTCTCGGAGTCGGCCTGATCCGTTCAGTCTGCTGCTCCTGCTCCAGTGGGTTTGCCCTGGATACTCCAGTCACCCCCCACATCCCTAGGAGGAGGAGGTCATTGGGGTATTTTGCCGTCAGCAGCTTCATATAGAACTGAAGAAATAAAAACAGTTCTATAAAATTAACATTATTTAGCCGCATTACAAGTCAGATCGAATTTCTCTTTGATTAAGAGGCAAGGGGAAGACGAATTTCTAAAACACAATTAGCAGTGTTATACTTGGGGACGGGAACAGCTAGAATAAAGGCTTCACTGTAACTCCGAGCTGAACTAGACATTCCCTTTATCCAGCTGAGCTGTGCGAACAGGGACACTGTGTTGCATTCAAGAAAAACGCAAAAGATTAACAACACAGGAATAATTTCAACTTTTTCTCTCCCTTCTGCAAAATTTAAATGCATCAAGATGTCAGAAATAACTTCAAAGTAGTTCAAAGTTCAAAGAAATTTGGTATCAAAGTACATATTACAAAGCTGAGATTAATTTTCTTGTGGGCATACTCAATAACAGAAACATTAACCATAACACAATCGGTGAAAGATTGCACCAACTTGGGCATTCGACCGGTGGGCAAAAGACAACAAACTGTGCAAATACACAAAGAAATAAATAATAATAATAAATAAATAAGCTGAAATATCAAGACCATGAGATGAAGAAAGTGAAAGTGAGCCCATTGGTTGTGGGAACAGGTCAGTGATGGGACAAGTGAAGTTGAGTGAAGTTATCTCCTTTGGTTCAAGAGCCTGATGGTTGAGGGGTAATAACTGTTCCTGAAGCTAGTGGTGCAAGTCCCGAGGCTCCTGTGCCTTCTTCCTGATGACAGCAAGCACGACCTGGGTGGTGGGGGTCCCTGTTGATGGATGCTGCTTTCCTGCGACAACGTTCTGTGTAGATGTGCTCAGTAGTGGGGAGGGCTTTACCCATGAGGGACTGGACTGTTATCTCTAACAAGAGAAAACCTGCAGATGCTGGAAATCCAAAACAACACACACAAAATGCTGGAGGAACTCAACAGACCAGGCAGCACCCAGGAAAAGAGTACAGTCGACGTTTCAGGCCGGAACCCTTCAGCAGGCCATATCTCTACTTTTTGTAGGAATTTCCATTCAAATGCTTCCAGTCACTATACTCACCTCTACACATCTATAGAAGTTTGACAAAGTTTTAGATGTCATGTTGAATCTTCGCAAACTCGTAAGGAAGTGGAGGCACTGCTGTGCTTTCTTTGAAATTGTACTTACGTGCTGGGCCCAGGACAGGTTCTCTGAGACGATAGCGACAAGGAATTTAAAGTTGCTGACCCTCTCCACCTCTGATCCTCCGATGAAACTGGCTAAAATGAACTGTGACATCTACCAATTAAAACTTGGCAGAAGAAGGTGGGTGACCACGGGAAACAACTTGAGGGCTGGGGAAATGTGGCGTGTAGAGCTGCTGCCTCACAGTTTCAGGGAATCGGGTTCAATCCTGACCTCGTGCGCTGTCCGTGTGGAGTTTGCATGTTCTCTCTGTGACTATGGGAGTTGCTTCCGGGGGTGGGGGAGTTGGTGGAAATGTGGGGAGAATAAATTGGGAGCAGTGTAGGCGGGTGATTGATAGCAGAGACTTGGTGGGCCGAATGGCCCGTTTCCCTGCTGCATGACTCTAGAATTACAATTATTCATAATTTCATGAGAGGAGCAGTGCCTTCGCAAATCACTCTTAAATGGGTAATGCTTCACTTTCTGATTCAGATTTATTCTATGTATAATACATCGAAACGAACAGTGAAATGTGTCATTTGTGTTAACAACCAACACAGTCAAGGAGATGCTGGGACAGCCCACAAGTGTCGCCACACGTTCTGGTGCCAACTGTGCCCACAGTGCTTGGCTGAAGGGCACGGAGCACCAAAATAAAGCAGAGCGTACCGAGTGACCAGAGCGAAACAAGCTACCTTCTACTCTCACTCCCAACACACCAACACAGTCCTCTAGCACGGGACAGGCTGTCTTCAGCTTCTAGCCTCCAGCAGACACTAGGCCCCAACTTCCCCCGGCAATTTCCAAAGCCTTGCAGGCTCAGTCTCCGGTCACTGGGTCTCGACTTCTGGTTGGCTTTCGGGTCTCCAGCCGGACCTCTGGGCCTCCATCCGCACCTGCGGTAAGATTTCGGGCCTCGATCTGGACTTCTGATCAACCCAGGAATTGCAGAAGATGATGAGTGAGGATTCTGGATGAGGGCCCGAACTCCAGGCCTTGAAGGCCATTTTCACTGCTTGCTGACATCCAACCATACCCCCACCACTAGCCTTTGAACATGGAGAAATGGCTTGGACTCCAGGCAGTCCTCTAATTTCCCTAAACCCTAACCCGGCCCTTAACTCCCTCACTATTCCCAAACCGCCCTCACAAATCTGAAGAAACCTCAGTGGAGAGAGCAGATCAGTGCTGTCTTGAGTTACTTTGAAATACACTTTAAAACTGTACCTGCAAGTTCAGGCCTCAACCGTTGAAGGGAAAGACCCTCCCAATCTTTCAAGTCCTATAGGAAACTTTTAAATGTCATTAGGGTCATTTCTCATCCTGGTCAGTGATGTGCTCCTGACAAGTTAGGATGTATCTCGGTCGGGACAGGCTTCAATTATCTCAAGAGAACAGTCTACTGCAGGTGTGTCTGTTGTGTAAACTTTGGTACCGTTCTCCTTAACCCTACTTACCCCAGTTTGCCTGCCTAATTCTCTCTTACATCCGTGTAAAAGTAACTTATTTGATACCGTGTTCCCATACCTGCCGTACACCTTTTTACCTGATAACGGCGCCACGTACGGTGGCTGTGTTGCGAGCTCGGTTCCAACTTTACGGTACACTTTTGATTTCTGCGATTTCCTTCACATTTCTTGTTCAAGTAGCTGACAGTCACATCAGATACGATAGACTGACTCTACGCAACTGTATTTATGTTATATTTACTACCCTGGTGTATATAGTATTTAGAACCAAAGAACATTACAGCACAGAAACAGGCCTTTTGGCCCTTCTTGGCTGTGCTGAACCATTTTTCTGCCTAGTCCCACTGACCTGCACCTGGGCCATATCCCTCCGTACCTCTTTCGTCCATATACCTGTATTTATTATGTTATTATAATTGCACATTTGAACGGAGATCTAATGTAAAGATTTTTACTCCTCATATATATGAAGGATGTGAGTAATAAAATCAATTCAATTTAAACCTCCATGGTTTATTATAACAAACCAAAGTTCCGTCATCCTAACATCGTTGCTCCTTACCCTTATCGCTATCACTATCTCACCTCCCAGTTATCAGATGATGCTTTCCCCTTTTACAGCTCCTCCCAATATATGTACAGACTTGCACGAGCTTCTCCACTTCAGGGGCCTTTCTCCAGGACCAACCTTGTCTTTCCCCATGAAGCTTACTGAACTGTTCTGAAAGGGGTTCCTCCACAGGCGCATCACCCTCGTAGTTATTCTCGTTCCTTAAAAATAAGTTCAAGTACACCACTCTCCCTAATGAGACCCTCTATATATGGCTTTAAAAAGCCCCCTTGAATCCGCCCCATCTAACCCCCTTGCATTACTGCAACCCCAGCCAGTACTGGGGTAATTAAACCCCTCTCCCACTAATATAACCTATAAGAAAGGTACAACCACGTTAATGGGACTATATTACAGACCTAGGGACTTAGAGGAAGAAATCTGTAGAGAGATCACAGACTGCTACAAAAAACGAAGTTGTTACAATAGGTGATTTTAACTTTTCACGTACTGACAGGGAAACCCATTCTGTAAAGGAACTGGATAGGATAGAGTTTGTCAAATGTGTTTGGGAAAGTTTCCTTCATCGGTACAGACGTCCCAATCAGAGAGTGTACGATACTGGATCTGCTATAAGGGAATGAGACAAGGCAGGTGACATAAGTTTGTGTATGGGAACATTTTGCATCTAGTGATCATGATGTCATTAGTTTCAAAGTAAATATGCAAAAGAATAGTCTGGTCCGCGGGCTGAGATTCCAAATTGAAGAAAGGCCAATCTTGATGGTATCAGAAAGAATCCGGCAAGTGTGGATTGGGACAGACGGTTTTCTGGCAAAGACATACTTGTTAAGTGTGAGGCTTTCAAAATCTGTATGTGCCTGTCAGAATTAAAGGTAAAGAGATAACAAGTGTAAGGAACCTTGGTTTTGGAGAGAGATGAGGCTCTGGTTAAGGAAAGTAAGGAGGTGCATATCAGGCATAGGCAGCAAGGAAGAAATAAGGTGCTTATGGAGTGAAATCAGGAGGGCTAAAAGGAGGCATGAGGTTTCCCTAGCAGACAAAGTGAAAGAGAATCCTAAGGAATTCCACAGATATGTCAAGAGCAAAGGGATTGCAAGAGACAAAGTTGGTCCTCTTGAAGATCAAAATTGTAATCCAGGTGTGGAGCTACAACAGATGGGGCATCGATGCTGGGTCCTTTGTTTGCTTGTGATCTATAATCTGGATGATAATGTGGTTAACTGGATCAGCAAATTTGTGGATGACACCAAGACTGGAGGTGCAGTGGACAGTGAGCAAGGCTATCATGGCTTGTAGAGGGATCTGCACCAGCCGGAAAAATGGGCTGGAATCAGATGGGCCGAAGGCCTCTGTGCTATACCTCTCCCTGACTCTATTGTTCTTACACCTGCTATCTGCCTTCTGAGAGGTCTGTAAAATAATCCCCTCAAAGTGGACACCCGCTTCTTATTTCCAAGGCCATATGCCCTTATATTTAGTCAGCTGCACTATTCCATCCTGGCTGATCCATTTCCTCTCCTGGCTTCTCCCTATAAACCTTTCACGCCCTGGCTTATTAATAATCTAATCAACCATTCTTTAAATACACTCAGTGACTTGGCTTCCACAGCCAGCTGTGGCAATGAATTCCACAGATTCACCACCCTCTGGCTGAAGAAATTCCTCCTCATCTCCATTCTAAATGGATGTCCCTCTACTCTGAGGCTGTGTCCTCTGGTCCTAGACTCCCCCGCTGTAGGGAACATCCTCTCCATATCCACTCGATCGCAGTCTCTTGATGCCTCACCAGTGCCTTATGAAGCCTCAGCCTCCTTGTTTTTATATTCCAGTCCTCTCAAAGTGAATGCTAACATCACATTTGCCTTCCTCATCACTGACTCAACCTGCAAATTAACCTCAGGGAATCCAGCACAAGAACTCCCAAGTCCCTTTACACCTCTGACTTCTGAGAATTTGCTCCACGTTTAGGAAATAGTCTCCACTTATTTTTTCTCTACCAAAGTGCATGACTATATATTTTCTGACACTGTATTCCATCTGCCACTTCTTTGCCCATTCTCCCAGTCTAAGTCCTTCCCAGCTCCCTCAACACTACCTGTTTCTCTACATATCTTCTCATTACTACCATCAGGGAGGAGGTATAGGGGTCCTCTGCCTAAGGTTTGTTAGCAGACCATGAACACCACAGTAATTTTTAATGTCTTGCACTGTACAGCTGCCACAAAACAACAAATTTCATGACCTCTGTCAGTGATAATAAACCTGATTCTGAAATATTGCCTGTTTCTCTCTCCACAGATGCTGTGTTTCTCCAGTGTTTTCTGCCGGTTTCAGATATCCAGCATCTGCAGTTTTTAACAAATATTTTCTTTCACTGTAGCAGCTGAGACAAGCCTCACCACACCGCTTCATCATTACCTTTAGTTTTGTTAAATCTACAGGGGTTGTATTGAGAGCATCCTGAGCAGCTGCATCACTGCCTGGTTCGGAAATTGCACCGTCTTGGATCGCAAGACCCTGCAGCGGATAGTGAGGTCAGCTGAGAATATCATCGGGTCTCTTCCCACCATTACGGGCATTTACTCCACACTCTGCATCCGCAAAGCAAACAGCATTATGAAGGACCCCATGCCCCCCTCATACAAACTCTTCTCCCTCCTGCTGTCTGGGAAAAGGCTCCGAAGCATTCGAGCTCTCACGACCAGACTATGTAACAGTTTCTTCCCCCAAGCTATCAGACTCCTCAATACCCAGAGCCTGGACTGACACCTTACTGCCCTATTATCTTGTTTAGTATTTATTGTAATGCCTGCACTGTTTTGTGCACTTTATGCAGTCCTGGGTAGGTCTGTAGTCTAGTATTTTTCTGAGTTGATTTTTAAGTAGTTCGGTCTAGTTTTTGTCCTGTGTCATGTAACACCATGGTCCTGAGAAAACGTCGTCTCATTTTTACTGTGTACTGTACCAGCAGTTATGGTTGAAATGACAATAAAACTGACTTGACTTGATTATCTTTACCTTCTTTTCCACAGCGCTAAGTTTTGCTACCCCTCTCCTGAACAGTACATGGCCCACATGGCCGTAGTGATATGCAGTCACAGAAGATACACATTAAACCAATGCCCCAGACTAGAACCATGTGGTCCCCACCTTGGCTGTTCCAAAAATCAGCCGAATTTCATTGTATTGACTGTATTCCAGTTTATTGCGAGCCATCCAAGGAGATCCCTACCCTTGTACAAATAGGGCAAAAAATGACTTTCAAATCGTGTTTTATTAACTGTTGGTTACAAGTAGTTTTGCAAAACAAACTCCAGAGTAAATGGGAAAAATACAAAACGTACAAAAATAGCTTGCGAGTTGTCCTTGGGGTGGAGCTCTCTACTGGCAAGCAGCAGGGGAGCTGGGGGCCCAGGTGAACAGATCTGTGGGTCAGCTTGTACGGGCCTGGGCGGTGAGAGCGCCCCAGTCCTCAGTGCATGCTGAAGTAGTTGGAGATGGCGTCCAGCAACTCCTGCTTCTTGCTGCCCTTCAGTCGGTACTGTTTGCAGACCTCCTTCAGCACGGGCACGGTTAACTTGCCCAGAGTCCCGCTCTGCAGGTGCTGCCTGATCTCGTCCTCCCCCAGCGACACCTCCACCTTTACCTTCTTCTCCGCTCTACCGGCCGAGTCGTCTGGTCACGGGAAACAGAGGGAACAGGACGTGAGGCTATGCCGGAGTCTGGGGCAACAATCAGCTGGAGGGACTCGGTGGGTCGAGCAGCATCTGTGGAGGGAAAGGAATTGTCGACATTTCAGGAACAAACTGTGCACCGGCTCCTGATGCAGTGTTTCATCCCGAGATGTCAACAATTCCATTCCTGCCACAGAAGCCGCTCGACAGATATGCGCGGCATAAGGATTAGGAGCAGGACTAGAACACCCCCCTTTGTGCTTGCTAACCCTCTACCTCATCCTCACCTCGGCAGAATTCCCATCTCCCTTCATTCCCTTAGTCATGAGAAATCTCTCTGTCTTTGTTTTGCATTATCTCAGTGCGCCAGCCTTCATAGCCTGGGGGGGGGTCCCTGTTCCAAATATTCACCCCCCCCCACCCCGGGTGGAGACTTCTGTTCCCCTCAGCCCCACGTAGCTGATGTTTGCGTTCTGATTCTGTGACCCCTGGTTGTAGACAACTCTGCTAGTTTACCCACTTGCAATGAAATGAATGATAATTTTCCTATCGAATCGGAGTCATGCTTTCAGCATCAGGAACACGGCCATCCCACACGCAGGCCCTGTGCTGGTTCGTTATTCCTTCTACTTCTACAGATGTGCTATTGGAAGGCATCATGGTCTGGTACAGCAGTTCAAACACACAGGAACTCAAGTGCCAGTTCATCACGGGCACTTCCCTCCCCTCCACCTACCATCTTTGAGCCAACATTTCTTGTAGGCGTTGACTCAAGGAGGTAGCACCTATCATCAAAGATCTCCATCATCTGGGCCACCCCATTCTCTTGCAGCTACCACGGAGCAGGAGGTACAGAAGCCTCCAGTCCCATGCCACCAAGTTTAAGGCAGCTCCTTCCCTCAGCTCCTGCGCCAACCTGCACGACCGTATTCACTGTCTCAGTATACAACCCCTTTGCACTACAATAGGGTCTGTTTCTTTTTCGATTCTAATTGTGTTCTTTCATTATAATTTTTGTATAATCTATGTTTTTCTTGTGAATGGTGTGTCTCAGATATTGTGCATCTGTAATGCTGATTGAAATCTGTGCATATGTGAGCCTGTGGATAGGACAGTGAACTTGACTTCCGACTTTGAACACTGGAAATGGAGGAAGGCTGTGCAATGAATAAAATCACCGACACCCCTCAAATGACGGGAGCAATCTGCTGCTGGGACGTGGTACACGACCCCTGTACTGGGCGAGAGTGCAGGGTGGTTTCAACACTTTTGAATGCTGTGCTTACCTCCTGGGTTACAGGGTCCCAGACTTGTCACCCTCAGGGTTGGCCTCTGGCTGGTCTTCCACTGTTGGTTACAGAAGGACGCAGCAAGCCTGAGGGGCCGAGTGGCCTGCTACTGAGACCGATTCATATGTTCATTGAACATAAAAACCTACAGCACAAGACAGGCCCTTTGGCCCACAATGTCGTGCTGACCATGTAACCTACTCTAGAAACTGTCTAGAATTACCCTCCCGCATACTGTACTGCTTTACTGCTGCACCCCAATACTGTGCCCAATTCATATGTACAGAATCATTAAAGTTAAACAGCTTGGAGAAAGGTCTTTCTGCCCATCTCCTCCATGCTGTACAGACTGCCTACCTGAGCTAATCCCATTCCATATACCCACCATCCTCTGCGTGAAGAGTTATCCCCCGGGTCCCCTTAAATCTCCATCTGTCAGATGTGACAATTAGCCAGCACCCTAATTCTTCCGTCAGATGGACACAGGATCCTGAAACGTACGAGGAGAAGCAGGGCTGGAGGCCAATGTCTGCCCTCAGCTGACGTGGCTGCTCAGCGTCTGGTGCCGGTGGGATCCTGCTGTTCCCACGTTGGAAGAGCAGCTAACGGCCTGGCAGTGCTCGGATAGTGAGAGACACTTTTATCAGCTGTCAGGGGCCTTCCTTGTGTGTGCGCTCTCTGGAAACTCACCCAGCTTCCTCTTCTGCTGGCCCTTTGCGTTTGGGTTGTAGTCAGGAGGGTAGACCAGACCCGTGAATTCCTCAGCCAAATGGCCGATTCGCTCATCTATCACATCGTTCTTCGCCACTGCAAGGGTAACAGACGGGGTTTGCTCCAATTAGACACAGGGCGCTTTGCTGAGGACCAGAACATCTACCTCCTCCCACCCTGAGCTGGATGACTCCGCCACGGATGGGAGAAAAGCTTGCTGAAATGATGGAGATAGGTTATTCAAAGTTTAAAGAATCTAAGAAAAATCTAAGTATGTATATATTACCATATACTATCTTGAGATTCATTTTCCTGCAGGCGTTTACAAGGAAAACAGTACAATTTTACAATAACTATAAATAAACAGATAAAGAATGACAACCAAAGTGCAAGAGAAGCCAAGCTGTGCGAATTCACTGGGTAGGAGACCTTCCCATGGCTGGAGGATCACAGGACTAACTGGGGGGAGTGGAGGACACAGATGGGTAATACACGATAGTTTATTATAGGATACAAGGAAGGATATCGATTTGCTCTTGGGCTGTTAGATTTCTACCCAATAACCACAAGCTCAGTTTGCTTGGCAGCATCTATCTACCCACACAGAACCAAGCCAATCCTCACCCACGACTCAGATACATCATCATCATCATCATCATGTGCCATATGACATCATCATTATGTGCCGTTTTGTATGAGGTGGGCGATCGCAGTCCCATTGTTCTTGTCAAATTGTCCGCCAAGAGTAATGGCAAACCGCTTCTATAGGTGTATTTACGAGGTGGGTGGCCCCAGCCATTGCCAATACTCTTCAGAGATTGTCTGCCTGGAGTCAGTGGTCGCATAACCAGGACTTGTGACATGCACCGGCTGCTCATACGGTCACCCACTACCTGCTCCCATGGCTTCACGTGACCCTGATCAGGGTGTAAGTAGGTGCTACACCTCGTCCAAGGTGACCTTACAGGCAATACAGGGAAGGAGTTCCTTACGCCTCCTTGGTAGAGATCTATCTCCACTCAGATACATAGCCCTTCCAAAAGGAACACCCATCTGTTGCTAGAATAGAATATAGAATAGTTATCTCCCTCCTGGCACTTATCCTTGTAAACGGAACAAGGGCTACACCTGCCCTTACACTTCCTCCCTCACCACCATTCAGGGCCCCAGACAGTCCTTCCAGGTGAGGCGACACTTCACCTGTGAGTCGGCTGGTGTGGTATACTGCGTCCGGTGCTCCCGGTGTGGCCTTTTATATATTGGTGAGACCCGACGCAAACTGGGAGACTGTTTCGCTGAACACCTATGCTCGGTCCACCAGAAAAAGCAGGATCTCCCAGTGGCCACACATCTTAATTCCACATCCCATTCCCATTCTGATATGTCTATCCATGGCCTCCTCTATTGCCAAAATGAATCCAAACTCAGGTTGGAGGAACAACACCTTATATACCGGCTGGGTAGCCTCCAACCTGATGGCATGAACATTGACTTCTCTAACTTGTTAATGCCCCTCCTCCCCTTCTTACCCCATCCCTGACATATTTAGTTGTTTGTTTTTTTTTCTTTCTCTCTGCCCATCACTCTGCCTGCTCTCCATCTCCCTCTGGTGCTCCCCTCCCCCTTTCTTTCTCCCGAGGTCTCCCGTTCGATGTTCCTTTCCCTTCTCTTCTCCAGCTCAGTATCATTTTCGCCAATCACCTTTCCAAGCCCTTAACTTCATCCCACCTCCTCCGGTCTTCTATCATTTTGCATTTCCCCCTCCCCCTCCCACTTTCAAATTTCTTAGTATCATTCCTTTCAGTCAGTCCTGACGAAGGGTCTCAGCCGGAAACATCGACAGTGCTTCTCCCTATAGATGCTGCCTGGCCTGCTGTGTTCCACCAGCATTTTGTGTGTGTTGCTGGTCTGATTAAAGTCCATTTTCCTGTAATGTTAACTCAATTCTTCACTCTCCATCAATATTCCATTTTGTGCTTGTTGTTAGAATAGTGGCTGATGGGCTGAATATCAATCTAACCCTAAATCAGACTAATAGATTTGGTGTGCTTGGTCTGCACCTGCAGTGTCGCGTATCCCTCTTCCCACTAGTAGCTCAACAACTCACGTGTCAGGTCCTCCATTTCTTCTGGTTCCTTTAAATCGAGCGCCAGTGCCTCCAGATTGCGGAAGTGCTTCTGGATCACGGGGTTCTCGAAGCTCTCGGGCCTGCAGGCAGAAAACAAACTGTCACCTTCTTCCAGAAGGTGCTGATGTCGCTGGTCTGCCCCGCCTGTCTCTGCTGTGCAATCCAGCTTTGGCATCTTGGGTCAGCGCAAGGCGCGTCAGGTTGTGACAGGAATCAGCCAGGGAGAGAGGGAAGCTGTATAATCACTGACAATTGGTGGACCAACTCAGTAGAAAGGTCTTTTCTTTCCCTCTCCTGACACTCTCGGTCCAAACACCCTGAACTACATCCACTGTCAGAGCACTTTATGCATCGGAAGATCCCACCGACAGAACAGGATCTGTTTCAGGTGGTGGATGTTGCCTCAGTGGATCGGGAATGGCACTGTGGGGTCAGCAGACACTCGAGCCCCTCAATAAGAGGTTCCAATCAGGCTTCAGACGCTTGACTGGCCATCTGGTGCTATAAAATGCCCTAATGATGTGAACCCACTGATCGCTCCCTCAGGCTGATGGAACAAGACTGGCCGAGCTCTCCCTGGTTTTGACCAACATCTGTCCATCTACCAAAACCCTGGGAAGAAGAGGGATACCCAGGGAATCTCTTGATCGATTCCTGGGATGAAGGTTTGTCATGTCGGGAGAGATTAAGCACAGAGGTGGCCTTTACCCTCTAGGATTAAGAAGGATGAGTAGAGATCTCATTGAAATGTGTAAGATTCTTGCAGGGCTCTGCAAGGTGGATGTAGGAACGATGTTTCCTTTGGCTGGGGTGCCTAAAGCCGTGTTCACAAGAGGGCAGGGCAGCCACTTGGGTCTGAATTGAGAAAGAATGCCTTCACCCACTGTGAGAGACCTTTGGAATTCACTAACGAGGATGAGGCGCTGAGATTTGTGTTTGCGAGTGCATTCGATGGCTCTGAGCCCGTACTGGCTGGAGTTTAAAATGACGGGGGGGGGGGGGGGCTGCAATCTCACTGAAACTTACTGAATATTGAAAGGCATAGACAGAGTGGACATGGAAAGGATGTTTCCGATATTGGGAGAGTCTAGCACCAGAGTATCAGAGTACATCCCTTTAGAACAGAGGTGAGGAGGAATTTCTTAAGCCAGAGGGTGGTGAATCTGTGGAATTCATTGCCACAGACGGCTGTGGAGGCCAAGTCACTGGGTATATTTAAAGCGGAGGTTGATAGAATCTCGATTAGTAAGGGTTTCGAAAGTTTACGGGGAGGAGGCTGAAGAATGCTGTTGAGGGATAATAAAGTCAGACGTGAATGGTGGAGTAGACTTGCTGGGCCAAATGGCCTAATATCTTATGGAGATTTTGAATGATAGGTAGTTAATAGATCTGACCTGAGCTTGGTGATTGGTGATTGGTGATGGGCCAAATGGCCATCTTCTGTGATTTATTATTCTCAATAATAGGGAAAAGAAAAAGATGAGGGACTCTTCTCCGGCTCAGATGGAAATAGGAGCACAAAACACAGATCATGTCTTTGCCTTTAATATTACAAAGCAACTAGACAGGAAACATTTACCTGATCAGTGTAAATTATGATCACTGCCACCCGAAGCCATCAGAACATTCAGAAACTACAAAATCTGGCAACAGCTGTCAAGTGTGGTAGATGTAGCTACGTTCAATCACGTATAATTTGAACAGTGAGAGCTCCGGTGAATCTCTCACCACTGTAGCTAAGACTGGGTCATAACCTTTAGAATTCCCTTCTTGAGTTTTATAAGTGCACCAGCATCTTTTCTTTCTTAAAAACATAGAAAACCTACAGCACAATACAGGCCCTTCAGCCCACAAGGTTGTGCTGAACATGTCCCTTCCTTAGAAATTAGTAGGGTTACCCATAGCCCTCTATTTTTCTAAGCTCCATGTACCTATCCAAAAGTCTCTTAAAAGACCCTATCATATCCCCCTCCACCACTGTTGCCGGTAGCCCATTCCACACACTCACCACTCTGCGTAAAAAACTTACCCCTGACATCTCCTCGGTACCTGCTCCCCAGCACCTTAAACCTGTACCCTCTTGTGGCAACCATTTCAGCCCTGGGAAAAAGCCTCTGACTATCCACACTATCAATGTCTCTCATCATCTTATACACCTCTACCAGGTCACCTCTGATCCTCCGTCGCTCCAAGGAGAAAAGGCTGAGTTCACTCAACCTGTTCTCATAAGGCATGCTCCCCAATCCAGGCAACATCCTTGTAAATCTCCTCTGCACCCTTTCTATGGTTTCCACATCCTTCCTGTAGTGAGGTGACCAGAACTGAGCACAGTACTCCAAGTGGGGTCTGACCAGGGTCCTATATAGCTGCAACATTACCTCTCGGCTCCCAAATTCAATTCCACGATTGATGAAGGCCAATGCACCGTATGCCTTCTTAACCACAGAGTCAACCTGCACAGCTGCTTTGAGAGTCCTATGGACTTGGACCCCAAAATCCCTCTAATCCGCCACACTGCCACGAGTCTTACCATTAATACTATATTCTGCCATCATATTTGACCTACCAAAATCAACCACCACACTTAGAACTCTTTAGGAGGTTAGGTAGGTTCAGCTTCTCATCAAACACTCTTTAACAAATTTCTATAGTTATACTGTTGACTGGTACAACAATTTAATGCTCAAGAATGCAAAAAAAAATGCAGAGAAGTGGACTCTATGCAATATATTACAGGTATATCCCTCCCTACCATCAGTAATCTCTACAGGAGGTGTTGCCTCTGGAAGGTCAGAAACAAGTTTATCACCGTCATCTGTCGTGGAATTTGTTAACTCTGCAGCAGCAGTACAATGCAATACATAATATAGAAGAAAAAAATAAAAGTAATAAATAAGTAAATCAATTACAGCACATGGTAAATGGTAGGGCATTGAGGAATGCAGTAGAACACAGTGATCTAGGAATAATGGTGCATAGTTCCCTGAAGGTGGAATCTCATGTGGATAGGCTGGTGAAGAAAGCTTTTGGTATGCTGGCCTTTATAAATCAGAGCATTGAGTATAGGAGTTGGGATGTAATGTCAAAATTGTATAAGGCATTGGTAAGGCCATATTTGGAGTATTGTGTCCAGTTCTGGTTACCGAATTATAGGAAAGATGTCAACAAAACAGAGAGAGTACAGAGGAGATTTACTAGAATGTTACCTGGGTTTCAGCACCTAAGTTACAGAGAAAGGTTGAACATGTCAGGTCTTTATTCTTTGGAGCGTAGAAGGTTGAGGGGGTCTTGACAGAGGTATTTAAAATTATGAGGGGGATAGATAGAGTTGACAGAGATAGGCTTTTCCATTGAGAGTAGGGGAGATTCAAACAAGAGGACAAGAGTTGAGAGTTAAGGGGCAAAAGTTTAGGAGTAACATGAGGGGGAACTTCTTTACTCACAGAGTGGTAGTTGCGTGGGACGAGTTTCCAGTAGAAGTGGTAGAGGCTGGTTCAATTTGTCATTAAAAAAAAAATTGGATAGGTATATGGACAGGAAAGGAACGGAGGGTTATGGGCTGAGTGCAGGTTGGTGGG
Source organism: Hypanus sabinus (assembly GCF_030144855.1). NCBI lineage: Eukaryota > Metazoa > Chordata > Chondrichthyes > Myliobatiformes > Dasyatidae > Hypanus > Hypanus sabinus. Next base: position 19,042,740 of record NC_082734.1, read on the forward strand.
ACTAGGTGAGAGTAAACGGTCCGCACGGACTAGAAGGGCCGAGATGGCCTGTTTCCGTGCCGTAATTGTTATATAGTTATATGTATATTAAATAGATTAAAAACTGTGCAAAAACAGAAATAATATATATTTATTTTTAAAAATTCAATGTCCATTCAGGAATCGGATGGCAGAGGGGAAGAAGTTGTTCCTGAATGTGTGCCTTTAGGTAGCATCCAAAGATCCCCACCGTGTGGTGCATGCCATCTACTGTTGGGCAGGAGGTACAGAACCCTGAAGTCCTATGCCACCAGGTTTAAGAACAGCTGCTTTGCTTTAACCATTTGATTCTTGAACCAACTGATACAGTTTAGCAACACTATGGCCACCGAACCAAAATGGACTTTTAGATCTAATTGTGTTTTTTCTTGTAAACGTCGTGTATAATTGATACTTTTCTCGTGAATGCTGCTTATAAGATGCTATGTAGCTGTGGTGTTGCTGCAGGTAAGTTTTGCATTGCAGCTGTACACATGTACATGTCAATAAACTTGATTTCAACTTTGCTCCTTTGAGTTGTGTCTACTCCATTAACCATTCCTTCACCCACCTATACAGGCCTTATTCAAAATTCTAAAATCCCAAATTTTGAGTACTGACATGACGTCACAATTGGAAATTCCCAAGGCTCTGGGAAGGCTCCCAGGCAATGTGCATGTCTCTCTGCACCACAGACAGGTCTGAGAAGTGACTTCACGTATGTAATAAACAGAAGTTAATGACAAATAAAGAGAAAAGTGAAGATCTCGATCGTCTATTGATAGAGTGGATTCGTCAGTGTCAGAGTGAACCTGCCACTTAACGGTAAGCTGATCATGAAAAGATCACAGATCCATCACGATGAATTGACAATTGAAGGTAATTGTGACTGTTCAGCAGGCTGGTGGCAGAAATTTAAGAAAAGGCACGGCATTCCCCTTTTAAAGAATTTGTGGTGATAAAGGGTCTACTGATCATGCAGAGAAATTCATTGACGAGTTTGCCAAGATCGTTGCTGATGAAAACCTAACACACGGAAGGGCTGCATCGGGACCTATGTGTGATGAACAAGTGTACGACAAAGACTGCTGACTGTTAGCACATCAATTCAGTCGGAAATAATGGCAATCCCAAGCTATCACGTTATACGTTCCAAAATTTGAAAAAAAATCCGAAATCCAAAACGCTTGCGGCTCCAAGTGTTTCGGATAAGGGGCACTCAACCTGAATCTCCATCCACAACCATGTGTCAGGCGCTTTGTAACAGCTTACAATGTTAATTGAGCCAGCAAACTGCAAGCTGTTGGTCAGCGTGGGTTTTGCAGGTTCACCCGCACACAATTGCCCTCAGTAATACAAGAGGCACGTAGAGAGGTGCGCGACAACATTAGTTTCTAAACCTGCCACTGACCTGTACTTGAACCTCAGCTTCTGCACCACTCTCTTCATCTTCTCGATCTGATCTCGATTGGCCACCACCTTCTCTGTAAAACTGATCTTCCTGATGTCATCGGCAAACGGCAGGAAGATCAGGTGGAACCCTAAGAAATGCAGCAGAGAGGTTTTATTGCGCCACGCAGGTGTGTGAGTGCGAGAGAGTGTGAGTGTCTTTGTGTGTGTACCATGTTCAGATGTGCAGTCATCTGGTGTGCTCAGAATTTGTGCGACGCCCGAAAAGCCATAAGGCGTATCCTCAGTGAGTCGAGGCCCGGCCACTTAGAGAGCACATCCTTTGATGAAGGTGGGACAAAGAGGCCGACATTAAACCTACTCCTTCAGTCAGTAAGCACGTGCGGAGTCACCGACCTGAAGGCATGGTTTGCATTTTCTGATCATCCAGCTGTTCCTCTTGCGGGACCATTGCGACAAACCGAGGCGGGGTGTTCCTCCGCGACGTGTAGCGACAGACGGCGCACACGCTCCTCTCCAGGCACTTGGTGAGTAGCGCGCTGAACAGGGTAGTGCTTCCTGTTGGGGACACGAGCACAGGTAAGAGTTGGCACAACACGTTACAGTGCAGGCGATTGGGGTTCAGTTCCCACCACAGTCTGTAAGGAGTTTGTACGTTCTCCCCGTGACCGCATGGGTTTTCTCCGGGTGCTCCAGTTTCCTCCCACAGACCAAAGACGTACCAGTTGGTACGTTGATTGGTCACTGTAAATTGTCACGTGATTAGGCTAGCATTAAATTGGGGGATTGTTGGGCGGCAAGGCTCAAAGGGCCAGAAGGGCCTGTTCCACACTGTATCTCAACAAAAAACGTCAGAGAAATGAACAGCTGGGCACTAGGACCCAGGACAGTGAGGACTAGCAGAGATTACACGAGTTAACTAACGAAGTTTAACCAGGACAATGGGACTCAAAGTCCTGAGTTCTCAGAGATCCAAGTGTCCTCAGTCATGTGTGAGATGGTTACAGCAATGGCACACTAGCTCCACCAACTCCTCTTCAGTTCAGGGTCACCATTCGGAGATGCCGATGCTGTTTCTATTCCCCCCTCCCCCCCCCCCAGATGCAGCCTGACGTGCTGAGTGTTTCCAGCGCTTCCTGCTTTAGTTTTAGCGCACGAACATCGCTGAGCCCTGGGGCTGCAGCTCTGACAGTCAGCAATCCGAAGGAAAACCAGATGCAGCAGGAATTGATCACTCAGTCCCTCCACTTCATGCTGATCAGACCAGAACCTCAACTCCACTCTCTGTCCCCAGCAACATTTCATAGTATCTATCTGCCCGTGACCTTAAAAATACTCAGACCAGCCTTGGAGGAAGAGAGTCCCGAAGACTTGCATCCCTGAGCCAATTTCTCATCAGTTCTAGCTTTTCCCACGAGAGGAATCATCCTCTCCACATCAAACCTGTTAACACCCCGCAACTTTTGGACAGTTCCAAGGCTCTTCCACTGAATGCCAGGGCTACCAGCCTAATGTGTCCAACGGTTCTTCGGACAAAATCCAGCGCTGAGGGCTGAAGTCAGGCGTCTGAGTCAGTAAGTCAGTGATTGCCCAGTCAGCTTTCATGGAGGACTGGCCTGGTCACTCACAAATTCCTTCAGATGTACCATGGACAGCATTCCAGCTGGGGGGGGGCAGGCTACTGCATAGAAAACTTAGCTCCAGCATGGGCAAAAGCCTCTGTAGTATCCAGGACATCTTCAAGGAGCACTGCCTCAAAATGGTGACACCTATTGTTAAGGACCCCCATCACCCAGACATGCCCTGTTCTCACTGTAACAGGGAGGAGGTACAGAAGCCTGAAGGCACACACTCAAATGTTCAGGAACAGCTTCTTCCCCTCTGCCATCTGATTTCTGAATGGACATTACCTCACTACCTCCCTTTTTTCTATTTTTACGCTACGTATTTAACTATTATATATATGCACACACATATACACACAATGTAATTCTCATTTTTTCTCTATTATCATGTACTGCATTACTGCTGCCTCAAAGTTAACAAATTTCACAACATCTGCCGGTGATATTAAACCCGATTCTGATCATGGGGTGAGGAGATACGGCTGAAACTGGGGTTCTCAGCAAGGTGAAGGGGCGATTACAGGATGGTGTGGGGGGACGGGAGAGTGGCTCTGAAAGCATTGATGGCAGGAAATGGAGGCACCTTTATTGGGCCTTCACACTAGACTGATATTAAATCCCGTCGTCCAGGGTTAACAGGCTCTCTGGGATAGCAGGACTCGGAAAACTCCGAGGGCATTGCCACATGAGGATTCTGTAACTCGGCGAGAAGCTGGATGTGGAAATCATTCACCATGAATGTGGCTCACACTGGGGAAGCATCAATCCCAATTCCCAGAGAGACACAGAACAACTTGGAAACAGTTTTGTCCCACCCTAAGAAATACTTCCAATTGCATAGCTCAGAAATAAACACCACCATACAACCATATTTCCAGGCCGAATATCGCTAGTGCAGATTCTACCTTTGTTTGAAGGATTAGTGAAGAGCTCTCTCTACAACGGGTGATGTAACTGGAGGTGAGGGTTACCTGTTATCAGCTCTTCCTCCGGGTAAATGAACTGCGATGACCTGATGTGGTGATGCTTCTTTAATAGAGACAACGGCTTGAAGCCAATGAGAACCAAGCCGGGATTATCAAACCTCTTCAGCTCCTCTGTTTCTTCCTTCTCCATCACAATCTGTCGCTGTCCGTACACCTGATTTTCAAAGCACAAACACAGGCTTCAGTCTCCACAAACAGCGGTCACCTGCAGTTTGCCAAGAGTTGCAACAAAGCAACAAGAAGATAGATGGACGACATAAGACTGTACTCCTTGGAGTTTAGAAGAATGGGGGGGACCTCATAGAAACATTTCGAATGTTGAAAGGCATGAGCAGAATGGATGTGGCAAAGTTGTTTCCCATGGTGGGGGAGTCTAGTACGAGAGGGCATGACTTGATGATGATGGCAGGGTGCCCATTCAGAACAGAAATTTTTAGCCAGAGGGTGGTGAATCTGTGGAATTTGTTGCCACGGGCGACAGTGGAGGCCAAGTCATTGGGTGTATTTAAGGCAGAGATTGATAGGTATCTGAGTAGTCAGGGCATCAAAGGTTGTGGTGAGAAGGCGGGGGAATGGGACTAAAGGGGAGATTGGATCAGCTCATGATGAAATGGCAGAACAGACCCGACGGGCCGAATGGCCGACTTCTGCTCCTTTGTCTTATGGTCTTATAAGACGATGTTAGGGCGGGGTGAAGATGGGCAAGCGGTTCAGAGAGGCTTACGGACTGTACGGGTCTCCTGTGCACGCAATGGCTTCCTCCACATCCCTAAGACATGCAGCTTGGTAGGTTCATTAGCTGCTGTTAGTTGCCCCTCAAGGGGGAGTGGTCAAAGTATCAAGGGGCACTTGATGAGCATGTCAAGTTCACTGTCATTTAACTATACACATGTGTACCGTCAAACAAGACATTTCTCCAAACCAGTCTGTGTCAGTCCTGGGTAGGTCTGTAGTTACTGTAGTTCTTTTTCTGTGCAGTTTTTTACGTAGTTCAGTCTAGTTTTTGTACTGTGTGGTGTAACACCATGGTCCTGAAAAATGTCGTCTCGATTTTACTATGTACTGTACACAGCAGTTATGGTCGAAATGACAATAAAAGTGACTTGACTTGACTTGATATCCCACACAACATAAAAGGAAGGATAAAATCTGTGGATGAATCATGCATAAATAACAAGCTAAAGTGCATAAATTAAATATTGTAAAATACAGAACAGATTAACTAGTGACACTTCGAATGTGATGCGGCAGGGAGTTCAGAAGCCCAATGTCCTGATTAAAGAAACCATTTCCCATCCTGACCGTTCTTGTTTTTATGCATCGGAGTCTCCTGCCTGATGGTAGAAAGTCCAAGAGGATGCTGGATGGACGGATGGGATCCTTGATAAAACTAAGGGCCCTACGTATGCAGCGCTCCTGATAAATGTCCCCAACGGATGGTGGGGCGACTCCTATGATCCTCTCAGCCATTCGCCAGTCATTTGTAGGGACTTCCGGTCCAATACTCAGCTGCTCCCGGACCAGAAGGAGATGCAACTTGTGAGGATGCTCTCAATGAGAGAGAGAACAAGATTCCGGAGGGGCAATGGGACTGCGGATTGTACTGCTTGGAGCCAGTGGGCCAAAGGCCTCATATGCAATAAGAAAGTAAAAGCTCTTTACCTGGGCCTTCTTGGTGTCACTGGGCAGCAGGAGGCTGCCAGTCTCTCCATTGAACCAGCGGGTTTTGGTTTTGACAGGCTCGTTGGTCTCTCGGTGGAGGCGGATTGAACCGGGTTTCCTGGTGCCGTAGATGAGGTTGTACACGGCGACCGCGAGCTCCACTCCTCCGCCCAGGATCAGGTTTACCCTGGGCAAAAACAGCACACGTCAGGGGCGAACACAGCTGGGTGCCTGAGGCAGGGAAAGTGGGTATGCGACTGCAAGTGATGACAGCTTAGTAGTGAGGGGTTAGACTGAGAGCACCTCTCTTGAGGTGCATGTAAAAGATCCCCTCCCCTGTCACCCTCTTACCCTTTCCCTTCTCCTTCCTTACCCACATGACCTGCCCATTACCTTCCACTGGTTCTCCTCCTCCTCCTTTTTATTCCTCTGTCCTATCAGATTCCTGCTTCTACAGCCCTTTACCTCTTCCACCTATCATCTCCCAGCTTCTTAAATCATTGCCCCCTCTCACCTGGTCTCACCAATCACCTGCCACTTCATTCTTTCCTCCCCCACCCACTTCTTATGCTGGTTTCTTTCCAGTCCTGATGAAGGGCATTTGCCCAGAGTGTTGATTGTCCGTTTCCTTCCAAAGATGCTGCTGACTTGCTGAGTTCCTCCAGCACTTGCTCTAAGTTTCCAGCATCTGCAGAATCTCCCTTGTCAGTGAGAACAGAGAGAGGGCCTGTTCCTCAGGCAGGCTGAGGCTCTGAAATGTATTTTTTATGCTATTCTACTGGGATCCATTCCTTTCACGGAACTGCTACTGAGACCTTTCCTCTTCAGAGCAGCTTAGTGGAGCACAGGACCCCGTGCGTCCACTGAGCCCATAAGCAGGAAGATGATCAGACTAATATCGCAAGGATTAATATCTTTGCGGGAAGTTTGCTAGTGCTGCATGGGGGTGGGGGGGTTAAACTAGAGTTGCAGGGAAATGGGACCCAGAGTGTCGGAACAGGTAGTGGAGTGGTTGTGGAGGAAGAAATTGTTAAGCCCACATACAAAGTCAAGAATCAAAAGGTTGAGCATGGTGGGACTAATGCTCTGAGCTGTACATTATCCTCCACAACTTCCGCCATCTACCACTACACATATCTTGATTTCTCTTTCCAGTAAACAAAACTGTGCCCTCCCCCAACCATTCTTTTATTCTTCACTCTGACCTTTCACCTTTTGCAACTGTTTCAATGCAAGGAGTATTGAGGAAAGGCGGACAAGCTCAGAACTTGGATCAGCACCTGGACATCAGTAGTGGGAAAGTTAATAGAAGGTATTCTAAGGGACCAATATATAAGTATTGGTTAGACAAGGATTGATTAGGGGTAGTTAGTATGGCTTCGTGCGTGGTAGGTCATGTCTTATCAATCTTATAGATTTTCCTGAGGAAGGAAAGTTGATGAAGGCAAGGCAGTGGATGTTGTCTACATGGACTTTAGCAAGGCATTTGACAAGGTTGTTCCAGAAGGTTCAATTGCTTGGCATTTAAGATGAGACACTGGCTTTGTGGGAGAAGCCCGAGAGTGGTAGTAGATCGTTGCCTCTCTGACTGGAGGTCTATGCTTAATGGTGTGTGGCAGGGATTAGTGCTGGGTTCATTATGGTTTGTCATCTATATCGATGATATATGTAAGGGATTTCTTCTTTTATGTTACTGCTAAGGCTAATAAAATGGTTTCTTTGTTATGTTAACTGCTGAGGAAGTGCTTCTCTCTCACAGCTTGTTTGGGTTATCATTACTGATAATGAGAATTGTATTCATTTGCTAAGCAATTGGGATAGATGTTATTCTTCCTTGTGTGTCTGTAAGCTATTGTTTAGAGGGCTTTGGGGAGAAGGCGCGATGGGGATGAAGAGAGGAGATGCGATGCTGTAAGCTGGGCGATGGAACAGACCCCGAGTGGGGGTCCGAGGCCCGGGGCCTTCGGCGAGGAGAGGAGACGAGGACAGACTCATGTGGAGCGTCTGGTCGACCACCGTGGTTGGTCCCAGGCAGCGGGTCGAGGAGGTCGGAGGAGATCGAATGGTGGAAAGAAGACTCCATTAATTGAGCGCCAACTGTTGTGCACAAAGTGGTTGAACTTTGATAAGTTTGGAGCCTTTTACTTTTTCCTTTTATATTGTATCTCTATTAAGTATATAGTTCCAGTAGACCTAAAAAGTGTAATCATCTACCTTGCATATGGTGTACTGTCTGTTATTTGGCGTGGAGGGGACATCACACAGCCTCTACACAAGCTGATTATCCAGTTTGGCGGGGCTGAAGGCTGCTCCCCCAGACGGAAGTGAGCCGAGTGAGCCTGAGGCCTACCGTGTGGTTAACTAGATCAGTAAATTTGCCAATGACACCTAGACTGGGGAGGTAGTGGATGGTGAGGAAGACTATTAGAGCTTGCAGCAGGATCTGGACTTTCTAGAAAAATGGGCTGAAAGATGCAGATGGAACTTAATATAGACAAGTGTGAGGTGTTGCACTTTGGGAGGACAAACCAGGGCAGGTCTTACAGTGTGAGCAGTAAGGCACTGTGGAGTGTGGTGGAACAAAGGGGCATGAGACTATGAATCCATAATTCACTGAGCATGGCGTCACAGGTGGACAGGGTCATAAAGAAAGCTTTTGGTACATTGAATAAAAATACAAAATGCTGGCAGAACTCAGCAGGCCAGACAGCATCTATGGGAGGAGGTAGTGACTACTTTCTCCCATAAGTGCTGTCTGGCCTGCCGAGTTCTGCCAGCATTTTGTGTTTTTATTCATTTCCAGCATCTGCAGATTCACTCGTGTTGCTTTTGGCATATTGGCCTTCATAGATGAAAGTAGTGAGTGCGAGAGTTGGGATGTTATGTCGAAGTTGTACAGGACGTTGACTAGGCCTCATTTGGAGTGAGTAGTTGTACTCACCTACCTACAGAAGAGATGTAAATAAGGTTGAAGGAGTGCAGAGGACACTTTGAAGGATGGTACAAATACTGGAGGGCCTGAGTTATAAGGAAAGTTTGTACAAGTTGGGACTTTATTCCCTGGAATGTAAAAGATTGAGGGGAGATTTGATAGAAGTGTACAAAATTATGAGAGATATAGATAGGGTAAATGCAAGCAGCCTTTCTCCACTGAGTTTGGGCAAGACTGCGAATAGAAGTCATGGGTTAAGGGTGAAAAGTGACATTTTAAAGGGCAACTTGAAGGGGAACTTCATTTCAAGAGTGGTGAGAGGTGGAATGATCTACTAACACAAGTGGTGGAAGCGGGGTCAATTTCAACATTTAAGAGCGATTTGGAATAGTTACACGGATAGGAGGGGCTTTGGTCTGGGCGCAGGTCAATGGGTCTAGGCAGATTAATGGTTCAGCACAGATGAGATGGGTCAAAGCGCCTGTTTCTGTGTTGTTGTTTTCTAAGATTCGTTAAATGTTTTAGGAACCAAAAGATGCTAATCTTGTGATGGCGGACCTGGTGATCGCTCTTTTCTTGTGGGCCTTGGCCCTGACTTTCTGAAGGAGGTCATCCAGTTTGGCTGATTCCTTGACCTGCAGGCCCAGCTCGTCATCTTCCGACAGGCTCACAATGTCGTGGTAGAAGAGAGAGATGTCAAACCCACCAGCCTTCTTCAGGTGCATCAGGTCAAGGATAATACCTAAACAGGGACACAGAAAATCCATTCACAACAGCAATTAAAAGCTACTACTGCCAGCTCTGTAAATATAAAATGTGGAAAGAGATCAGCACTTTCTCACCATCTCCTTCCAGATTCTTATAAAACTTCCCTCCCAACAACTTCCCTTTTGAATCTTTTGCCACTCACCAAAAGCCGAGGGAAAGAGAGATGTTCCCATTTCGCAGTTAGAATACTCTCCATTGTATATCTATAAACGTTTACCTCAAGTATGCCCACTCATGATTTTATAAACCTCTGCAAGGTCACTCCTTGGCCTCCTTCACTCCAGGAAGGAACGTTCAGTCTATCTGTCTTCTCCTTACAACTGAAGTCTCCCAGGTCTAGTAGCATCCTCATAAGTCTTTCCCACTTGCTTTCCAGCTTAATGATATCTTTCCTATAGCTTGGTGACCAAAGATGCACACACTCCAAATGTGCTTTCAACAATGACTTGCATCGCTGCAACATGACATCCAGCACTCAAAGCCCAGAGTGATGAAGGCAAGCTTTCTGGACCAGTTTCCTCTGTGAATCTAGGCAGCTGAAGCATAGTGCTTAACTGACGTTCCTCCTCTAGGAATATCATGCAGTCTGGGTCTACACATGCCTTAATGCGATACACAATTATCAAATAGGTGCAGACTATCAAACCCACCCCCTCCAACCCAAAGCCTTGAGTTCTTCCAGCCTCTGCAACCCTAAGGTACAACAGGGGACTGCTTCAATGCACTGTCTGTGTACACGACATAAGATTGTTTCCCTGCACTGATCTAAACTTGTCCTGAACGAAGGGTCTTGACCCGAAACGTTGACTGCTTCTTTCAACGGATGCTGGCCAACCTGCTGAGTTCATCCAGCTTTTTTGCACGTCTTGATTTGACCACAGCGTCTGCAGTGTACTTTGTGTTTACTGATCTAAACTTGCCCTCCGCAGCCACGCTAGTCTTCAGAGGTCCCCTACTGATGGCCATATTTTCAGCTGACTTGTCCCCAGGCTTTGTGACATTGCATCACAGCCAGGGGTGGGAGCTCCAACGCACAGGACTGCAAAAGGTTACAGGGAAGAGAGAGTGGAGAGAGTTGATGGGAGTGTGGAAAGAGTACAATGGATAGTGTAGGATTGGTGCCAATGGGTGGTTGGTAGCAGGGACAAATACAATGGGCTGAAGGGCCTTGCTGAACTGTCTGACTCAATGGCATGCCCCTGGTGTGAGAAGGAATCACTGGTGGTAACAGGACCACTCATCGTCCCAGACACGAATGATTAAAAGTTTGTAAATGTTTAATGGGTACAGGTCTCCCCATCATCATCTACTGTCTCATGAAGGTGACATTTATCATCAGGGAGTAGGTACAGGCGACTGAAGACACATACCTCAAGGTTCAACAACTTCTTCCTCACTGCCATCAGGTTCTTGAAACAACATTAAAAAGCCCAATTCTACTTCAGACTTTCTCTCTCTCAACTTGCACCAATATTATTTTTTATATTGTTGTGCAAGTTGTCTGTAATTTATGTTAGTTTAATTTTATGTTGGTTCCTTAAGGTTGTTACCGCTGGGGGAGTTAGTGGAGATAAGCTCCCGCTACCTATTAAATGCTCCCAATGGCATGCAACTCAAATAGAGTCTAACGACAACTCCAGTTCCTGGCTTTTATGAAAACACAAAACGCTGGCAGAACTCAGCAGGCCAGACAGCATCTATGGGAGGAAACCCTTTCGGCCCGAAACATCGTCACTACCTCCTCCCATAGATGCTGTCTGGCCTGCTGAGTTCTGCCAGCATTTTGTGTTTTTATTTATTTCCAGCATCTGCAGATTCGCTCGTGTTGCTCCTGGCTTTTATGTGTGGTTTAGCTACGAAGCCCAGTGGAATCATTTCTACTGACAGGAGAAAGGGCAAAGGTGGGCTTTTGGCACCTTAAAACCAGTCACTTCAGGCAGACAGGGCTCATCAGTTGAGGCTGGGGGCTCATCTAGGAGAAGGAAATCTCTGATCTCAAACCTCTCAAGCCTTACCCACTCATTGGGGAAGGCTTTGGGAGTAAACCCAGAAGAAAAAGTCTGGAGCAGGAATCCCTAAAGCTGAGTTCAATGCTGACTGGGAACTCCTGTGAAACTGCTTGTACAGCACTGTATCAATCACTGCCATTCCTTTGGATTTATCAGATGCGTGGAGAGGGGGAGCTTGCTACATGGCAACAGTTTGCTCTCCATATCGTACTGACATGGTCGAGCCAGAGCAATGGAGGCTTCAATAAGTTCATGTTAACTTCACTTGTCACGTCTGCAATGTACTGTGTTCCTGATATAAAAAGCCAATTTTCATTGTACTTATACCCTATGTATGTATACCCAGGACAATAAACTTGATCTTGAAGCTCTGTTAAACCCCGTCCCTTTATCTCCCCATCTACTCATTAGTTAAACCTAATTCTTCTCAGCAAAATTCTGGACAAGAATCCTGATTCTTCTTTGTGTAACTCAGTGACACTGCCTTACTGTGCTTTGCAATATTGTGCTAAGCACTACTGCATAAATAATGGGGAAGGGGAACTGCAAACTAGAGGGCATAGGTTTAGAGAGGTGAAGGGTTTCAAATGGAGCCCAGAGTTAACTTCTCCACGCAGAGGGTGATGATGACCTTTCAGAAGTGATCGAGGAAGGCAAAATAGTGTCATTCAGAAGATGTGGATAAGTACATGGATAGGAGGGATTTAGGGAGATTTTGGTTAAACACTGGTGAACAGAACCAGCTTAGTGGGTGTCACGGTCATGGATGAGCTGGGTTGAAGGGCATGGTTCCATACTCTATGACTAATGCTATGTAACACTGTACAATGTGCTTACTGTACAACCGTGTGGTCCAGTGGCAGAGAAATAGTATCACATACACATCACTGATTCAGTCCCAACAGTAGCTCCCAGTGTTACACCCATGACTCTGTATCTAGGCACAGCTCATATGCCACCTTTAAACTTGCTAACGACACAACTATTGTTGGCAGGATTTCAGTTGGCAACCAGAAGGCGTACAGGAGTGAGGTAGTTCAGCTGGTTGAGTGGTGTTGCAGCAACAACCTTGCGCTCATTACCGGTAAGACCGAAGAATTGATAGTGGACTTCAGAGGTTAAGAGGAGGGAACACACACCAGTTCTCCTCAAGGGATCAGAAGTGGAGAGAGTGAGCAATCTCAAGTTCTGAGGATCTATTCTGGGCCCAGCATATTGATATCTAGTTACAATTCAGTTTAAACATATCGATGCAGTTACAAAGTTATGACAGTGACTACATTTCTTTAGGAGTTTCAGGAGGATTGTACGTCACCGAAGACACTTCTGAATCTCTACATATGTACCAAGGACAGCATTCTAACTGGTTGCTTCCCTGTCGGGTATGGGGGGGGGGGGGGGCCCACTGCACAGGATCGGAAAAAGCCGCAGAAAATTATAAACTCAATCAGCTCCATCATGGGCACGAACCTCCCCAGTGTCCAGGACATCTTCGAACAGTGATGCCTCAGAAAGATGGCATCCATCATTAGAGACCCTCATCACCCAGGTCAAGCCCCCTGCTCATTGTTAACATCAGGAAGGAGGCACAGGAGCCTGAAGGCACACACCCAACGATTCAGGAACAGCTTCTTCCCCTCTGCCATCTGATTTCTGAATGGACGTTGAACCCATGAACACTACCTCACTACTTTTTTTTCTCCTTTTGCACTATTTAATTTAAATTGAACTTTTTAATATACATATACATTTCTTACTGTAATGTACAGTCTTTATTAGGTACTGCTGCTGCATAACAACAGATTCAATGACACGTGCCGGTGATACTAAACCTGACTCTGTCTCGGCTTCAGTAACGGTAGCCCACCCACCTGTCTCTCGGAGGTCACTGGCCTTGGTCCTGGCCATGCGTGCTTTGGAGCTGTCAGCAGCATGAGGGTCGTCGTCGTTAGTGAACAGCATGATGCGCTTGTGGCTCAGCTTAAGCCTGACGTCACTGAAGAGGTTGGAGCAGACCCACAGGGCGTCACTCAGCGAGATGTCTGCGCTGTGGCCCAACTCACTCTTGAAGAGCTTGGAGCCCTTCTCCTCTTGGTACTTGTCCAGTTCCAGCACTCGCTGAGCACCTGTGTCCAGAGAAAGGCAGACTCTTTGTAACATCGGTCTGGGATACCACACCAGGAAACGGTTTACGGTACTGAAAGTAGGTTACTTGGTTTTCAAATACAATACAGCTGGGGATTTGGGATAACGAGTCCGGAGACAACGTGCAATCTGCTGGAGGAACTCATCGGACCGAGCAGCTTCTGTTAGGGTGTTGGATCGAAACTCGGAAATGTTGGTAATTCCTCTCCCTCCATAGATGCTGCTTGACTCACTGAGTTCCTCCCGTAGACTGTGTATTGCTCCAGATGTACAGTCTCTTGTATCTCTGAGGCTTCCCAAACTTTCTCCAGATACCACCTCCTGGCCAGAGCAATCAAACATCATACTTCCCTGCATCTTCATCCCAATCGTTCATTCCACACTCTGCCAAGCTATTTGTGCTCTTTGTCCACAGTCACCTGGGATTGAGGGCGACATTCCCATTCCAGTCTGAGGTAGGGCACCAATGTGAGGCGCACAGATTTTCCCAGTTCGGGCAGGAGGTGCTCGACAAGCACTCCTTCACAGTTAAGACCAGGTGTTGCCGTACACCGAACACATGGACACCAGGATCTCCATGTCATCCCAATGCTCCTGCTCTACTTGGAGTTACTGGAGATGTCGTAATTGCCCTCCTCCCCCCCCCCCCCCAAGGGGTTTTGAGAACATCCAGCTTGTTTTTTCCTTGTTCCACTGGGTAACTTCACCCCATTGCAGAGCTTAGGGAGTCGGCCTGATCAACGAAACCGTCAGAGTGTTACGAGGCCTTCAGTGCTGAAGGTGTTGTCCTGGGAGAGGACACTGAATGATCCACTTACCCTGCCAGCAGATTTGGAAGTATCTTTCCAGTGCTTTGAGGCATTTGGTGTGTGACGTCCAAATCCCAAATCCCTGTAGGATGGTAGAGATCACTGCTGCCCGGTTGGCAGTGGGTTTTTGCTAGGTTTGACATCTTCATCTTCAGGTGGGCAAATTTTGTACAAACGTACTTGCTGACAAATTTCTCCTTAAGAGGAGACTGGAGTTATGGGATGTGGTGCATATTTTCCAGGGTCCTACCACATTCCCAGTAAGGTGAGGAGAAGAAGGCAGGAGACTGGGGAAGGGAAGGATAATAAATCAGCCATGTTGAAATGGTGGAGCAGACTTGATGGGCTGAATGGCCTAATTCTGCTCCTGCTGTAGGCTTGCGCTCTTTTTGCAGCCAATGCAGACTCCTATCCCTCAACTAACATGAGTAGAATTGCTGTTTTATTTGTGAGATCTTGCATTGGACTGACTTACGCAGCAGGGAGATGCCCCATACCTGATGGGTAAACCTACCTGGAGTGTCCAGGTCATGCAGCACGTAAACATGCTTGAAGTCAACGGAGTTCTTGTGCTCTCGAGTCCCGAAGAAGACAACGGCCAGGAGGTCACGTTCACTGCTGATGATTTTGCTGGTGTAAACTTTGTGAACACACTGCAGGCAGACAGGGTCAAATCAATCATCAACAACAACCACTCAGTGCAGTTAGTGTACCAAGGAAGTGCCTGGATCACAACTGGAAAGAGATCACTCCTGCTGACTGTGGCAACTCTTAGAATAAACTGTCCAATGTAAGATTGTAGCTTGTACAAAATGCCCCCAAGAGCAGCTTGGTAGGAATGGAAAGAGGCCATTCATCCCTTCCAGCGTGTTCTATCACTTTGTGACAAAAAGTCAGATCTGTATTTTAACTTCATCCTGCCACTGTTTGTTCCAACCTCTCAACTGTCCTAGCCCCACCAGCCATCAGGGTTCTTGTCTGTCATCACCCCGGCCTGCCTAGCTCTGATTTTAAGGTTACTCCCCCTTGTTCAGGACTCCACCACTAGGCTAAAATAACACACCACAGAGTCGTTGTCATAGAGTAACTGTAGCTCAGAACCAGGCCGTCCGACACATCTAGTCCGTGCCCATCTGATATTTTGCCTCATCCCATCTGGCATTGCCCAGACCATCCCCCCCCCCCCCCCCCGATAACCCTCCCATCCCTGCACCCGCCCAAATTTCTCTTAAATGCTACAAATGACCACTTCCGCTGGCAGCTCGCTCCACACCCAGCACCACCTTCTGAGTGAAGAAGTTTTCCCTCAGATTCTCCTAAATTTTTCACCTTTCACCCTAAACCTAGTTGTAGTCTCACCCAACCTGAGGGTCATGTCCTGACC
This sequence comes from Hypanus sabinus, assembly GCF_030144855.1. Lineage (NCBI taxonomy): Eukaryota > Metazoa > Chordata > Chondrichthyes > Myliobatiformes > Dasyatidae > Hypanus > Hypanus sabinus. The sequence goes on from NC_082734.1 coordinate 19,058,488, forward strand.
CCGCTGGTCAGAGGGTGAATGCATGCAGGCTTGTGTCTCTCGTGTCCACCACAGAAAGCATCAATCTGCTGCGGGAGCTGCTCTTTTATAAGAACATGATAACTTAAGAAATAGGAGCAGGAGGAGGCCACTCGGCCCGTCGAGCCTGCTCCGCCGTTGAATAAAATCATGGCTGATCTGACCATAGTCTTATCTCCACCCACCTGCCTTTCCCCCATAACCCTTAATTCCCCTACTATGCAAAAATCTACCCAACCTTGTCTTAAATATATTAACTGAGGCAGCCTCCACTGCTTCATTGGGCAGAGAATTCCACAGATTCACCATCCTCTGGGAAAAGCAGTTCCTCCTCATCTCCGTCCTAAATCTACTCCCCCGAATCTTGAAGCTACATCCCCTAGTTCTAGCCTCGCCAACCAGTGGAAACAACTTTCCTGCCTCCATCTTATCCACCCTTTTCATAATTTTATATGCTTCTATAAGATCTCCTCTCATCCTTCTGAAGCCCAGCAAGCACAGCCCGAGGCGACACAATCTCTCTTCATAGTCTAATCCCCTCATCTCTGGAATCAAGGCGACATGCTTTCATTGTAAACTGGGTCTAAAGAAATTAAAAGGCGACAGACTGCTTCTTGTGAGAATAACAACTGTGTCAGCTCAAATATCTCAATGTCAACCATTCTTTATTTTTGCATCAGTAGCCTAGATGGATGCACATTAGGCACAAATTTGCCATTGTCTGCACTTCCAGTTTATGCTTCAGTACTGTTCTATCTTAGCTGTGTTACAGCGAGTGGGAAGGGAGCTAAGATCAACTAACTTTGAGGATTTAAAAATGCCCTGAACATTGGGCCCCCCCTTCCCTAATTCCCCATGTACATCTACATCTCCGCTACCATCCGGAATGGCTACCTGCAAGATTAAGTGCTTCTCCAGGAATAAGGACGATAAGCCTAATTGGTAATAAGCTATTTAAAGACACAGCGCCCTTCAACTAAACGCACCTTCACTGTTGTAGCTCTGTCCATCTGTCACGCCAGAGATGTTGTTTCTGTTCTGGGATGAGACATTGCTGGTAAAACCAGCACCTTTTGCTTATCTCCTTTTTTCCCCACCAAGTCTGGGTCACTGGCCAGAGACAGTGGGTCTAGAGAGATACCAGACTCAGCAATGACACTATGAACCGGCTGGATTTTATGGAAGTTACTTCATTTTAAATACCAGATCAGTAAAATAAAATTCCGTGGTGGGATTGGAACACAGATTTCTGGATGAGCCCTGACTTCTGGTTTGATGGTTGGGTAATGTAACCATTTTGCTTCAGGAGAGTGATCTGCGAACACGTGAGTAAGGATTTAAGAATCCAGCTGTTATTTTTTAAATATTTATTTTTATTTTATGGAGATACAGCATGGAATAGACCCTTTGAGCTGTGAAGCCCCATGCTCCAATTGTCACGGGACAACTAACTGATTAACCTATCAATCGGTGCGTCTTTGGACTGCAGGAGGAAACTGAAGCACCCGGGGGGAAACCCACATGCTCAGAAACAAACCCTTACGGGCAGCGGTGGGAATTGAACCTGGGTTGCTGGGACTGTAAACCGTTGTGCTAACCACTACCCCACCGTTATGTTCTATGCACATCAAGGTGAAAGGATGAAATCTTTTCATGTTGGGTCAGGTTTCACAAAGCAGCCCCCTCCATCTCATTTGCACAGCAGCTGAGCACAGCTTCACACTATCACACTACCCCACACCCTACCGCTACAATCCCAAGTGATGTCCAAATGCCGCACCAGAATTGAGTTACGATGGATCCGAAAGGTTTATATTGCTCAGACACAAACTTTCCTCCATTGAGGTTCCTGTCCCAGAGTTCTGGTAGAATTATCTAGCAGTGACCCAGGCCCTTCAGCCCACTGAGTCTGCGTCGACCGTCGATCGCCTATGTTTTCTAAACCAATACTAATCCCACTTTATTCTCCCTATCTTTTCGCCTAACAATTCCTCCAAATTCTACCACTCATCCACAACCTAACAGAAATTTACAGCGGCCAGTTAACCAACCAAACGCACCTTTAGGACGTTGATTCCACTAGAGCAGGGATCCCCAATCTGGGGTCCACAGGCTCCTTGATTAACGGTATCGGTCCATGGCAGAACGAAGGTTAGGAACCCCTGGTCCTTGAGCATGTCCATACTTCTAATACGTCACCATAACACGCTAAAACATCTTCATCTCTCTCCGCCCTCCAGTGATCTACCTGTTTGACACGGTGGGAGGGCAGCTGAGAGTGCACCTGCTTGACAAGGTGTCAGGTCAGAGGCACAGGGTATGCCATGTGTTGGAGAAGCAGCACTTTATATTCCATCTGGGTAGCCTCCAACCAGATGGCATGAACATCGATTTCTCAAATTTCCAGTTAAATTGCCCCCTGCTTCACCATTCCCCCATTCCCGTTTCTCTCACCTCATCTCCTTACCTGCCCATGGCCTTCCTACAGTGCTCCTCCCCCTTTCCTTTCTTCCATGGTCTTCTGCCTGATTCCCCATTCACCAGCCCTTTATCTCTTTCGCCAACTTCCCAGCTCTTTACTTCACCCCTCCCCTCCTTTCCCGGTTTCACCTACCACCCTGTGCTTCTTCCTCTCCCCCCCCCTCCCCCAGCTTCTTGCCCTGAATTGTCATCCTTTTTTCCAGCCCTGATTAAAGGTCTCGGCCCAAAACCTCGACTGTTTACCCTTTCCCACAGACGCTGCCTGGCCTGCTGAACCCCTCCAGCATTTTGTGTGTGTTGCTTGGATTTCCAGCATCTGCAGATTTATGCCACGAGACCCAGTCTTGCTTGTCATGGGTCAATGAATCTTATTCCAGAAAGACAGCGTTCCTAGACACTGCTCCGTCCCCTGCGCCTAGTCATCCCTCACTGTTGCGCTAATGGCTCACGTGCTACAGACGTTGGGACGGTTTACTCAAGAGATACCACAGCTAACCAGTAGGGTACACCAGAATAAAGTTCACATTCGTCCCGCTTCAGCTCCCGGCCTTTGGATTCGTGTTTCTATTTCCAGGAAAGTCGAAGGGGCAGACAGAGAGCACCACAAGCACCCCCCTCACCTGAATGGTCATACCAAACGGCGAAATGTTTGTTTCACTGTCCTCTTCAAACATACTTTCCGAGGCATCGATGAGGAAGATTATACTGTCCCTTCCCGTGAACTTGAACTCCTCTGAAAGGACAGCAAACACATTGCAGTCATTAGGGCCGCTGAGCACATTTCAGGTGATTGCTAAGATCACTGACTAGCGCGCAAGAGCTGTTCCGCTACGTGGCTGCCGTCTGCCACTGCGGGGCCATACCTTCATTCTCCTCGGCCTCATCCTGATTCTCCTCGTCCTCGTTGTGATAGTGTGAGCGCCAGTCCGACATGTCGGCTGAAGGGGAGCCGCTGGCTGTCCTGTTGAGTAGAAGAGGCACCGTGAGAGTCCGGCGAAAGTGCTCAGGGCTACCCCCTTCAACGGTAACAGGTCACCTTAGAAACGAGTAACGGGTCACCCCCTTCAACAGTAACGGGTCACCTCCTTCAACGGTAACGGGTCACCCCCTTCAACGGTAACGGGTCACCTCCTTCAACGGTAACGGGTCACCCCCTTCAACGGTAACAGGTCACCTCCTTCAACGGTAACAGGTCACCTCCTTCAACGGTAACGGGTCACCTCCTTCAACGGTAACGGGTCACCCCCTTCAACGGTAACGGGTCACCCCCTTCAACGGTAACGGGTCACCCCTTCAACGGTAACGGGTCACTCCCTTCAACGGTAACGGGTCACCTCTTCAATGTTAACATTTCACCAAAAAAAGTCCATTTGCTTCTCCTTTGTGCTTCTACAATTCCTGCATTTCTGCAGTTACTTTGCCAAGTATAGGAGACCGGACAGTTCCCAGGTCAGAATTAATCGGAAAATGTGCGACTGGGTTGGTGATGGTTGGGTTGAGTTGTCCTCCGATCTTGGCCATTTACATGCAAACATTTCGTCACCATGCAGGGAGACATCGTCAGTGCCCTGTTGATTGTGGTGCGTCCTCCAGGTGCTCAGCCTGTAAACAAACGTGCAGACTTCGATCCTATTTATGAGCTGATGCGGGCAAAGTTCCAGACGGCAGCGCACAAAGTTCCCCACGCAGCTGATTAGCAACGACATTCCCTCCCCACGTCACAAATGAGTTTCCGAAATGGCGACCGATCAACTGATCGGCAAGTATAGAAAGCCCAAGCATTGAGAGGACACGCTACAATTAACAGCGCACTGATGACGTCTCTTTGTATGGTGATGAATTGTTTGCAAGTAAATTGCCAAAAACTGGAGAACGACTCAGCCCAACCAGTTCCCAGATCACATCCGTGCAGCTTTCGACCTCCGTGACCTATCTGACCCCGATCTCACAGCAAGGCCACTCCTTTCCTGCTCATCTGTCGTTAACACCTTCGAACTAGACTACTGCAGCAATCATTCTAACTTCCGTACACCAACTCACCCCAAACCCCTCTGACAGTGACAGTTTAACTTCCCGCCCTACCACAGTGACTGAGCTTTGGGACTAGCAGCAGAGAATCCCGTCTGCTGGTTCAGTAAGCTGACCGCTGCGCAGGTACACACAGTGGCCGCTCTATTAAGTACAGGAGCAGTCTTCTGCTGCTCTTGCCCATCCACTTCGCAGGCTGTGTGTCCAGAGACGCTCTTCTGCACGGGCAATGCTGAAACACATGGCTGAGCCACCGCCGCCTTCCTGTCAGCTCGAACTAGTCCGCCCTTTCTCCTCTGTCCTCTCTCGCTATGAGGCATCTTCGCCCACAGAACTGCCACTCACTGGATGCTTTTTTTGCTCTTCACGCCGTTCCCTGTAAACTCTAGGGACTGTCATGCGTGAAAATCGCAGGAGATCGGCAGTTTCTGTGGTATTTAAAACACTCTGTATGGCACCAACAATCACTCCAGGGTCAAAATCACTTAGTTCAGATTTCTTCTGCATTCTGACGTTTGGCTGAATGACTGAACCTCTTGACCATGTCCGCATGCTTTAATACTTTGAGCTGCTGCCACGATTAGCTATTTACACTAACGAGCAGGTATACAGGTGTATCTGATAAAGGGGACACGGAATGCCTGCCTTTCGACGGGTGAGTTTGGAAGGTTGAGAGGAGGATGATTGGTTGACTGCAGATCACACAAACCAGGCTCACGTTTCCAGGAATTTAATCTTAGAGGCAATTTGACTGAAGGTTTCAAGGAGAAGCAATGGGGCACATAGATTGAAACTTCCCTCATTAATAGGAAGAATCTTAAAAACTAGAGCCAGGTTTGTACAGAGTGAGGGGATTTGGAACACTATCCATATTGCAGGGGTTCCCAACCTGGGGTCCACAGACTCCTTGGTTAATCATAGGGGTCCATGGCACAAAAAATCCCAGGAATCTCTACCATATTGGATGATTGATGCCTGGTGAATAGCAGGGAGAAGCTACAATCCCTGATTAGACCATAAGACATAGGAACAGAATTAGGCCATTTGGCCCATCGAGTCTGCTCCCCCATTCAATCATGGCTGATCCTTTTCTCCCCCTCCTCAGCCCCACTCCCCAGCCTTCTCCCCGTAATCTTTGATGTCGTGTCCAATCATGAACCTATCAATCTCCGCCTTAAATACACCCAATGACCTGGCCTCCTCAGCTGCCTGTGGCAATAAATTCCACAAATTCACCACCCTCTGGCTAAAGAAATTTCTCTGCATCTGTTTTCAACAGACATCACTCTTGACCTAGACCCCCCCCACCATGGGAAACATCCTTTCCACATCTATTCTGCCTAGGCCTTTCAACATTCGATAGATTCAATGAGATTCCCCCTCCTCCTTCTGAATTCTAGCGATTACAGTCCGAGAGCCATCAAACGCTCCTCGTATGATAACCCTTTCCTTCGCAGAATCATCCTTGGGGTCCAACTCCTAAGCAAGTTTCAGGAAAAGTCATGATCCTAAGATTAAAGCTCGAGAGAGGAGGTGACAGGACAATGCTGGAACTCTGTAACTCAGTTTACTGTGATTGAATTGGTGATGGGGACTCGTGAATTCAACCACTTACAATTAAGCTGGGTTTTTTTCTTTATTTGTCATGAGATTTGGATATCCCCGGCAACGCTACCATCCCTGATATCCCTGTACTGCACAGGCAGCTCACAAATCAACCACAACGATGAGTCACATAGAGGCCAGACAGTGGAAGGAAGGCCAGAATTAATCCCTGGTGAATCAAATAACCATTAACAATACTGTTTATTCCAGTCAACACTTTTTAATCCATAGTTTGCTTCCTTGGACCCTATTCAGGGGCATGATCAGCTTGTTACTGGATCTTACTACAGCAGCTTGAAGGGCTGAATGGCCTTTTGCTGTTCTGAAACTACGCACCAGGTAGATTTTTAATTACATGAAGTTGACGTGCTGTCCCTTTTAAGTGCAGCAAAATCGGGTTAATCACTATAACTTTTTAACGGGGGCCAGGACAGACGCGGGCCCTTTAAGACGCTCTCCCCTGGCTACGTAACAACCAACCAATCAGAATCGCCATAGCGGGCAGCCGGCCTATCAGAAGGAAGGCGGTGTCAAACAGTGGATGAATGACAGAGGCCGAGTAAACGACAAGTTGCCATTTGCCGCTCTATTTTACAGTACTGATCTATTTTGACCGAGGCCCCCTGAGGTCCGCGGCGTAGTCCCCCGCGCCGGCATCGCTCACATGTACCTCTCGCCGGTCCGGAATCACAGTCGCGCCTACCGTCGGCTTCCGGGAGCAGCTGGTCTCGCGAGAACCCCGATACGCAGGCGTGGGCTTGGGACGCAGGGGGCGGGGAGAGAGCGCCCCCTGGAGGTGGGAGGGTGAAGTGAGGTGACGACGGGAGGACTCACGCGCCCCCCTCTGGTAGAGTAGAGGTAGTGTCGTTACAATTGATCCGTGCTCAGTTGGTCGAGCAGCGTCTGTGTGTAATGCTGGAAGGAAAACATAGTGTGGCACAGAAACAGGCCCTACAGACCACAACAAAACAAAACAAACCCCCTATTCCTTGCATATACAGCTTCAAGATTGTCATTGCTCAGATTGCTCTAACCGAAACCTCTCTGTCACAGCCACGCACTCTGCTGTGGGGGCTACATGCCAGGGCTGGCGGGCTGCGGAACAGGTTCGACAATTGCGCCCGTCAGTTGGAAAGTTTCAGCTAAGTACAGTTCTGTTAACGCGATATTCATCTCCCTTTTTGCTCCAGTCTTGACCAAAAGCACAGCAATGTTTACGCTCCCTGCTTACCCTTGTCCTTGTCCAGGACAGAGGACTACCCTCTCGACAGACACTGTAGAGGAGCTGTATTCAGTTAGTAATTTGTCATTGGTTCCGGCCCAGTGTTGGCGTTAATTTTCAGTTTGAGAGTTTTAGTTAACGATCCTGTTTTACTTTTCCTTTAAACTCCTCAACAGTTCTCGTTAAAGTCAGTGAACTGTTGGGCCACTTCAGTATCATGCTCTGTCTGTACTTGGGCCATATCCGAGTGCTTTTGACATTCTCAACTCTTCTTGGGCTTCCAGCCAGGGACATGTATTGATTATAACTGAGGCTTCAATGACAAACTGTCATCTTCTTCAGGGATGATGCCTGGGCACGTCTAGTCCAGTGGTGTTTATACCCCGCATAAGTCTGGAATCAGGAGGAATAGACGAGAAGGGTATAAATACCACCAGACTAGACATGCCCAGGCATCATTCCTGAAGCAGATGGCAGAGTCTGTCATTGAAACATTGGTTATAATCGATATATGTACCTGATAAGTAAACCAATTGTTTGGAATCAAATGTCCTTGCCTGGTGTCTCAGGGATGGGTGCGTCTGCACCCACACCAATTCCACCCCCCCACCTCCCCTAGAACTCTCTCAGCCAACCTCTCCCCAGGTGCTCCACCCTCACCATTCCCAACTCCCTTTGCTCCTGCTAGATCTACGAACTTGCCCTCCGCTCCAGTACTGTGCAAAGGTCTTAGGCACCCTAACTATGTCTATGTGCCTAAAACTTCTGCACTGTGCTGTACACAGAATAGACAGTCAGAGTCTTTTTCCTGGGTAGACATGTCAAATGCTAGAGTGAGAGGAGGGAAGTGTAAAGGAAATACGTGAGTATGTTTTTTACAGAGGCTGTAGAGTTAGCAACTTTGAAGAGGCAGTTCACCGGGCAAGTGGGATGAATTTCATTTGGCATTGCGGTCAGCACAGACACAATGGGCTGAAGGGCCTTTTCTGCTGCTGCACTATTCTATGCTTTATTTGCTCCATGCTCGAGGGAATACTGGCTAATCTACTCAGTCTCTGTCCTGATAGCAAGCCTGAGTAACCAGGCAGCAGCCTCATTAATCAACCGCGCAATCCCTTTGTGCAGCTTATCTGTGCTTTTAGGTCAACAGCCCGTGTCACAATGCGCGCTGGCAATGTCGGAGTACAGACATAGAGACAAGGCAGACTCCCATGAGGAGACAGCAATCAGAGTTTATTTATACAATCCCGACGGCCGAGCGACACCGCGACACGCAACATTCTCAAAACTAGGACCACGCAAATAGCACTAATCAGGAGTCCGCCTAACAAATACACAGAGAACAGAATCCCTAAGCCCATCAACATCAAATGGAAAGCACCGGGAGACCACGTTACGAAGAGCGCGTCGCTGAAGAAAAATGCATCATTCAATCATGGCTGATCCTCCCCCCGATTCCCCGGCCTTTCCCCCATAACCTCTGATGCCCTGGCCAATCAAGAACGGATCAATCTCCGCCTTAAACACACCCAGTGACCTGGCCTCCACAGCTGCCTGTGGTAACAAATTCCACAAATTCACCACCCTCTGGCTAAAGAAATCTCTTCACATCTCTGTTTTAAATGGATGCCCCACTATCCTGAGCCCTCCTGTCCTAGACTCCCCACCCATCCTTTCCATGGTTACTCTGACTAGGCCTTTCAATGTTTGAAAAGTTTCATCCTTCTAAATTCCAGCGAGTACAGACCCAGAGCCATCAAACGTTCCTCGAATGATAACCCTTTCATTCCCGGAATCATCCTTGTGAGCCTCCTCTGAACCCTCTCCAATGTCAGCACATCTTTTCTCAGTTAAGAAGCCCAAAACTGCTCACAATACTCAGGGTGAGGCCTCACCAGTGCCTCATAAAGCCTCACATCCCTGCTCTTGTATTCCAGACCTCTTGAAACATTGCAACATTGCATTTAACTTCTTCACCACCGACTCAACCTGCAAGGTAACTTTCAGGGTGTCCTGCACAAGGACTCCCAAGTCCCTCTGCATCTCAGATTCCTGGATTTTCTCCCCATTTAGAAAATAGTCCGCACATTTATTTCCTCTACCAAAGTGCAGGACCAGGCATTTTCCAACATTGGATTTCATTTGCCACTTTCTTGCCCATTCCCCTAATCTGTCTAAGTCCTTCTGCAGCCTACCTGTTTCCTCAACACTAATCTTTGTATCACCTTCAAACTTGTTAACAAAACCATCTAAATCATTGATATACAGTATAAAAAGATGTGGTCCCAACACCGACCTCTGCAGAACACCACTCGTCACTGGCAGTCAACCGGAAGAGGATCTTTTTAGTCCACTCACTGCGTCCTACCAACCAGCCAAGCAAGGAGACATACCCCCTAACCGTGCTTGTAACTTTCCTGTAATACCATGGGCTCTTAACTTGATAAGCAGCTTCATGCGTGGCACCTAATCAAGGGCCTTGCAATGACCAATTAACCTACCGTCTGGACTGTGGGAGGAAACCGGAGCGCCTGGAGGAAACCCACACACACACGCGGGCAGAACGTACAAATGCCCTCACAGAGGACGCTGGAACTGAGCTCCAAATTCCGGTGCCCCGAGCTGTGAGAGCGTCACGGTAAGCGTTACACTATCGCGCACGCGACTGAGTCAACAAAGCTTTGTTAGAACTGGGAAGGACACAAAGGAGACTGATCAAACTGCAGGGAGGGTGGGGGAGGAGGAAGTAAAATGAGGGTGACGGCGGGGGCAAACGGTAGACGAGGTGATCTGGTCGGCGAGTGAGTGGCAGCAGTTCGAGACCGATGATGGAGGCACAGAAAGTAGGAGGTGCAAAATTCAGAGCAGGTTGACATGCCTGGCTGGTCAGTCAGGGAATGCCCTCTACTCCCAGAGGGGAAACAAACCACTCAAAGGTGAGCCATTATAGACAACGGGTACAGGCAGGGAAGTCAGGTACCCTGAGGTTGGAGTGTCCAAGTGTGCAGGGAGGTTAGCGGTAGGAACAGGGATAGCTTGCTCTTTCCAAGTTCAGGCAAATGGTAACACTGCCCACCACTGGTGCCCAGGTCTCAGTCAGAATGGCTCCCGTCCCTGCCGTTCTGCTCTGCACCAGCAGATGGCGCACTTTACCAATGGATCAGAATTGCTGCCTCCTTTGGGTTTTTGGCAATCTTTCAGTTTGACAATAGACAACAGGTGCAGGAGTAGGCCATTCAGCCCTTCGAGCCAGCACCGCCATTCACTGTGATCATGGCTGATCATCCACAATTAGTACCCCGTTCCTGTCTTCTCCCTACCATGTCCCTTGACCCCACTATCATTAAGAGCTCTATCTAATTCTTTCTTGAAAACGTCCAGAGAATTGGCCTCCACTGCCTTCTGAGGCAGAGCATTCCATAGATCCACAACTCTCTGGATGAAAAAGTTTTTCCTGAACTCCGTTCTAAATGGTCTACCCATTATTCTTAAATTGTGGCCTCTGGTTCTGGACTCCCCCAACATCAGGAACATGTTTCCTCCCTCTAGCATGTCCAATCCCTTAATAATCTTATATGTTTCAATCGGATCCCCTCTCATCCTTCTAAATTCCAGTGTATACAAGCCCAGTCGCTCCAATCTTTCAAAATACGACAGTCCCGCCATTCCGGGAATTAACCTTGTGAACCTACGCTGCACTCCCTCAATAGCAAGAATGTCCTTCCTCAAATTTGGAGACCAAAACTGCACACAATACTCCACATGGGGTCTCACCAGGGCCCTGTACAGCTGCAGAAGGACCTCTTCGCTCCTGTACTCAACTCCCCTTGTTATGAAGGGCAACATGCCATTTGCTTTCTTCACTGCCTGCTGTACCTGCATGCTTACTTTCAGTGACTGATGAACAAGGACACCCAAATCTCGTTGTACTTCGCCTTTTCCTAACCTGACACCATTCAGATAGTAATTTGAGTAAGACACACATTCCATCCCATCTCCCAACTCTGCCCTCCCCTCCACTGTAGATACAAGATTAATTCCCATTGTTCCCACAGTTGGCTCGAAACGTTGACTTTGCTGATGTACCCAATGATCTATAATCATATAACAATTACAGCACAGAAACAGGCCATCTCGGCCCTTCTAGTCCGTGCCGAACACTTACTCTCACCTAGTCCCATCCACCTGCACTCAGCCCATAACCCTCCATTCCTTTCCTGTCCATATACCTATCCACTTTTGCTTTAAATGACAATATCGAACCTGCCTCTACCACTTCTACTGGAAGCTCATTCCACACAGCTACCACTCTCTGAGTAAAGAAGTTCCCCCTCGTGTTATCCCTAAACTTTTGCCCCTTAACTCTCAACTCATGTCCTCTTGTTTGAATCTCCCCTACTCTCAATGGAAAAAGCCTATCCACGTCAACTCTATCTATCCCCCTCATAATTTTAAATACCTCTATCAAGTCCCCCCTCAACATTCTACGCTCCAAAGAATGAAGACCTAACTTGTTCAACCTTTCCCTGTAACTTAGGTGCTGGTAATGTTACCTAGGTAACATTCTAGTATATCTCCTCTGTACTCCCTCTATTTTGTTGACATCTTTCCTATAATTCGGTGACCAGAACTGTACACAGTACTCAAAATTTGGCCTCACCAATGCCTTGTACAATTTTAACATTACATCTCAACTCCTATACTCAATGCCCTGATTTATAAAGGCCAGCATACCAAAAGCTTTCTTCACCACCCTATCCACATGAGATTCCACCTTCAGGGAACTATGCACCATTATTCCTAGATCACTCTGTTCTACTGCATTCCTCAATGCCCTACCATTTACCATGTATGTCCTATTTCGATTATTCCTACCAAAATGTAGCACCTCACATTTATCAGCATTAAACTTCATCTGCCATCTTTCAGCCCACTCTTCTAACTGGCCTAAATCTCTCTGCAAGCTTTGAAAACCTACTTCATTATCCACAACGCCACCTATCTTAGTATCATCTGCATACTTACTAATCCAATTTACCACCCCATCATCCAGATCATTAATGTATATGACAAACAACATTGGACCCAGTACAGATCCCTGAGGCACACCGCTAGTCACCGGCCTCCAACCTGACAAACAGTTATAGACAATAGACAATAGACAATAGGTGCAGAAGTAGACCATTCGGCCCTTCGAGCCTGCACCACCATTTTGAGATCATGGCTGATCAACTACTATCAATACCCGGTTCCAGCCTTGTCCCCATATCCCTTAATTCCCCTATCCATAAGATACCTATCTAGCTCCTTCTTGAAAGCATCCAGAGAATTGGCCTCTGCTACCTTCCGAGGCAGTGCATTCCAGACCTCCACAACTCTCTGGGAGAAGAAGTTTTTCCTTAACTCTGTCCTAAATGACCTACCCCTTATTCTCAAACCATGCCCTCTGGTACTGGACTCTCCCAGCATCTGGAACATATTTCCTGCCTCTATCTTGTCCAATCCCTTAATAATCTTATATGTTTCAATCAGATCCCCTCTCAATCTCCTTAATTCCAGCGTGTACAAGCCCAGTCTCTCTAACCTCTCTGCGTAAGACAGTCCAGACTTCCCAGGGATTAACCTCGTGAATCTATGCTGCACTTCCTCTACAGCCAGGATGTCCTTCCTTAACCCTGGAGACCAAAACTGTACACAATACTCCAGGTGTGGTCTCACCAGGGCCCTGTACAAATGCAAGAGGATTTCCTTGCTCTTGTACTCGATTCCCTTTGTAATAAAGGCTAACATTCCATTAGCCTTCTTCACTGCCTGCTGCACTTGCTCATTCACCTTCAGTAACTGATGAACAAGGACTCCTAGATCTCTTTGTATTTCTCCCTTACCCAACTCTACACCGTTCAGCTAATAATCTGCCTTCCTGTTCTTACCCCCAAAGTGGATAACCTTACACTTATTCACATTAAACGTCATCTGCCAAGTATCCGCCCACTCACCCAGCCTATCCAAGTCACCCTGAATTTTCCTAATATCCTCATCACATGTCACACTGCCACCCAGCTTAGTATCATCAGCAAACTTGCTGATGTTATTCTCAATGTTATCCACCACTACTCTCTGGCATCTCCCATCCAGCCACTGTTGAATCCATTTTACTACTTCGATATTAATACCTAACAATTGAACCTTCCTAACTAACCATCCATGCAGAACCTTGTCAAAGGACTTACTGAAGTCCTTATAGACCACATCCATTGCTTTACCCTCGTCAACTTTCCTCGTAACATCTTCAAACAATTCAATAAGATTTGGGTCCTTTGGGACAGCTCTCCATTGAGTCACGTGGTGCATTTCTCCAATTGGTTATTTTTAGGATTGTGCTGCCCCCCTTCGACTGAGCGATCCAACCAGTTGCGGTCCCCTGCTCCTCCTCCCCCGTCCGCGTCCCCTCTCTCCCCACCCCCACCTGGACGCCTGGCGGCTTGGCACGCCAACCGACCGCAAGAAACCGCAGGGAGCTTGGCACGTCACGAGAACCAGCCCCATCGCCAAGGACCCTGTTACACTTCTCACTGCTGCAGTAATCTCCCATCAGGCAGAAACCTGAAAACACGGACCAGCAGGCTCAAGGACCAATTCTATCCCACAGCGATCAGACCTTGAACTCGAGATGGAGTCTGGGCCTCACAATTATGATCTTGCACCTGATCATTTCCCCGCGCTGCACCTTTTCTGTAATTTTACTCTTTATTCTGCAATGGTATTGTTTCATTTTGCACTCTCTCGATCATCATCATTAATTTCCGTGTCACATGACACGGGCAATTAGACGATAACTGTTCTTGGCAATTTTTTTTCACTAAAATGGTTTGCCATTGCCTTCTTCTGGGAAGTGTCTTTACAAGATAAAACTTTACTTATCCTGAAGGGAATTATCGTTCCAAATTTGCTCAGTCAGAAATAGATACTTTAAAGTACAAAACATAAATACTGAGGTATGAAAAGAATACAAAATGTACATTAAAAAGTAGTGGGTGACCCCAGTCATTGTCAATACTCTTCAGAGATTGTCTGCCTGGTGTCAGTGGGCACATAACGAGGGCTGGTGATGTGCACCGGCTGCTCGTACGACCATCCACCACCTGCTCCCACGGTTTCACGTAACCCCATCGGGAATGGGGGCTAAGCAGGTGCTACACCTTATTTTTACTATGCAAGTTTATTTACAACACATATACACAAGGTACAGACAATTGATATTTACAAGACAGAGAGTATATTCAATCTAAAGTATGGTTGGTACCGTCTATAAAACAGCCAATACCCTGGGGGGCCCACTGCTCGTGGAGTGCCCCAACATGCCCACCGTGACTGTGTGCTCCCCCCCCCAAGGGCAGCTGGGGCAGGTGCTACACCTTGCCCAAGAGTGACCTGCAGGCTAACGGAGGGAAAGAGCCCCTTACTCCTCCTTTGGTAGAGACGTATCTCCACCCCGTCACCCAACTACCTCAGAGCACTGGGTAATGGTTTGATCTGTACGAGGGTGAGCTTTTCACTGTATCAGGATGCAAGACACAATAATAAACCAATTCCAATCCCACAGGTGAGTCTGGGCTTACTTCCCCTGGAGTAAAGGAGGCTGAGGGGGTATTGGAGAAGCCTAGATCGTCAAAATCCTGTCCCAGAGTATTTCTGTCCAAGGGTGTTGTGTTGGTGCGTGGCCTAGTGGATAAGGCATCAGACTAGTAACCTGAAGGTCACTGGTTCGAGCCTCAGCTGAGGCAGCGTGTTGTGTCCTTGAGCAAAGCACTTAACAACACATTGCTCTGCGACGACACCGGTGCCAAGCTGCATGGGTCCTAGTGCCCTTCCCTTGGACAACATCGGTGGCGTGGAGAGGGGAAGGCCTGCAGCTTGGGCAACTGCCGGTCTCCCATACAACCCTGCCCAGGCCTGCGCCCTGGAAACCTTCCAAGGTGCAAATCCATGGTCTCACAAGACTGACGGATGCCTATTATCTGTCCAAGGCAAGAGTGCATCGTTTTAAGTGAGAGGGAGGGTTCTGACGGCCTGTAAGGAGTTTATACAGTCTCCCCCTGACCACATGGGTTTCCTCTGGGTGCTCCAGTTTGCTCCCACTGTCCAAAGACGTACCAGTTGGTAGGTTAATTGGTGATTAAATTGTCCCGTGGTTAGGCTAGGGTTAAATCAGGGGGTTGCTGGGCAACGCAGTTCGAAGGGCCGGAAGGGCCTGTTCTGTGGTGTATTGCAATCAATCAATCAATCAATCAACCAATCGATAAATAAATATTTTTATACACAGAGACTGGTTGATTCAGAAATAATTGTGGTTTTTAAAAGAGCATTTAGATGGCGTGGAAGGTTATAGTCCTGAAGCAGTAGTTTGGATTAGTGGAGATGAGCACAGTACTGAGCTGATGGGCCAAAGGGCCTTTTCCTGTGCTGTACAGCTCTGTGACTCTGCGTAAAGTGATAAGGCACCCAAGGCTGGTTATATCTTTCCCTTCAGGAGCAGCTGCAAGGGGAGCCGCCGTTTCCCTCCGAGTCTCTGCCGATTTGATCGTCCGGCAGATGTTGCTGAGGTTTGCCCGGAAGGTGCTTGAAGCTGTTAGTTGCAAAGCGCTTGGCCTAAAGCTTCTCGCTCCCTGCTGACCGCAGCCTTTCCCAGAGTCCTGCCCCTGGGCAGGGCCAAAGAGGAGCAGGGGGAGGCGGAGGATGCAGGGTTCCGAACTGCAGGAGCCGGGGCTCAGAGAATAAGAGCAGGGGGAGAGGGGACAGTTAGACCATCTCTGGAATACTGTCTGCAGTCCTCTTCACCACACTATGGGGAGAGAGTTCAGACAAGATTCACCCGTATGCTGTACAGATGAAGGCCATTCAGCCCAGCTTGCCCTTGCTAAGTGAGATTCAGGAGTCAAAGTACCTGTGTGAGCCAAGTACGTTTGCAGTATCCAACCCTGAGACAGGCACGGAGCAGAGAAAACATGGAACCTGTTTGAAGGAAAACGTCGAACCCCCAACACGGGAGGGAAAAGGACAAATCACACAAATGGAAAGAATAAAAAATGAGAGAGTGAGGGGGGAGAGAGAGAGAGAAAGAGAAAGGGAGAGGGAGAGAGAGAGAGAGAGGGGATATTTATATATATATATATATATATATAGAGAGAGAGAGAGAGAGAGAGAGAGAGAGGGAGATAGAGAGTGGGAGAGAGAGGGGGAGAGAAGGGGAGAGAGAGAGAGGGGAGAGGGAGGAGAGCGGGAGAGGGGGGAGAGGGAGGGGAGGGGGAGAGGAAGAGGGAGAAAGAGAGAGAGAGGGAGGGGAGAGGGGAGGGAGAGGGGAGGGAGAGAGAGAGGGGAGAGGGAGAGGGGGAGGGGAGGGGGAGGGGAGGGGGAGAGGGGAGGGAGAGGGGGAAGAAAGAGGGGGAGGGGGAGAGGGAGAGGGAGGGGAGGGGGAGAGGGGGAAAGGGAGAGGGAGGGGGAAAGGGAGAGGGAGGGGGAGAGGGGGAGGGGGAAAGGGAGAGGGAGGGGGGAGGGAGAGGGGAGGGAGAGAGAGAGGGGAGAGGGAGAGGGGGAGGGGAGGGGGAGGGGAGGGGGAGAGGGGAGGGAGAGGGGGAAGAAAGAGGGGGAGGGGGAGAGGGAGGGGAGGGGGAGAGGGGGAGAGGGGGAGGGGGAAAGGGAGAGGGAGGGGGAGAGGGGGAGGGGGAAAGGGAGAGGGAGGGGGAGGGGAGGGGGAGAGGGAGATATGCTCCAGATTCCAGCATCTGCCGTCTTGCTTGTCTCCTAAACCTTGGCTTTGACGGATTAAGGAAGGGACCCTGAACAGTGGGCCGAGAGGGATGCAGTTGATGTGAGTGGGCCTGGCAGTGAGGTCCAGACACCTGGAAGAGTGACCCCTAGGCTGTGCACACACCAGTCAGCCTCACACCCCTGGTTACTGTTTCCGAGCAGTTCAATTCTTCCTGATTGAAAATAACTTTGATCTTCACTTTCATCTTCTGTACGATTTCTCAGAACAATGTTTCTGAGGAAGCAAAAGCTGCCCAAGTATTTTAACCGAGACATTTATCGTACGTCAGGAAGTGTACGAATACTCAGAATATTCAGCTCGCGGGCCACTTGGCCTAGTTGGAGTTTGACCAAGAATCCTTGGACACCCCCCTGTCAAACCCTCCGCCTCCACCAGCTGGCAGGAAGTGTCACAGAGTGCTACAGCAGAGAAACACGCCCTTCAGCCCATCTACAGGACTGTGCCAAAGTTCGAGGCACATGTGAAAAAAATTCTGTAAAGTGACGATGCTTTCCACAAAAGTGAAACGATAAGTTTCTAAATATAAACAAATTACTATATAGAGCAGTCAACAGTAAAAACAAACTGAATCAAATCAGTATTTGAACCATAGAACACTACGGCACAGTGCAGGCCCTTCAGCCCTCCATGTTGTGCCGACCCATATAATCCTTAAAAGTACTAAACCCACACTACCCCATAACCCTCCATTTTTCTTTCATCCATGTGCCTGTCCAAGAGGCTCTTAAATACACCTAATGTTTGAGCCTCCACCACCATCCCTGGCAAGTCATTCCAGGCACTCACAACCCTCTGTGCAAAAAAACTTACCCCTGATGTCTCCCCTAAACTTCCCTCCCTTAATTTTGTACCCATGCCCTCTGGTGTTTGCTGTTGGTGCCCTGGGAAACAGGTACTGACTATCCACCCTATCTATGCCTCTCATAATCTGAATCTGCTGTGACCACTTTTGCATTTAAAATTTAAGTGATGGCTGCAAACTCTGTCCAGGGTGATGGGGATTAACCATGGCCTACTAAATGGTAGACTCAGTACGAGGGGCTGAATGGCCTCTTCCTGATGTCCCCATGTTGGCATTGATTTGGTGCACAGAGGGTTTGAAATCCTGTGACTTGAGCTCATAATCTGGAGACAAACCAATGCCAGTGGAGACGGTGAAATGGTTAAACTATAAGCTGGATTTAAAACTCCCACATTAATGGTGTCCATGACAGTTTTGAATGTTCTGAAGCGTCGCCTGGACTGCTGCAGGAGCTTGGGTGACCTTTCGGAGACTCCAGACTGCCAGCTGTGAGTCTGTACTTTACCTGCTCTCTGAAATGGTTGTGCGAAGCCCAGCGCCCTGGGCGGCCAGTGACGGGTATGTCCCTGGGTCGGGTCTCATCCCGAGAGGGGGAGCAGGAGAGAAACCTGTCTGCCGGCTTTTGGAGAGGTTGTGTTCCTCACCCGGATATTGGACATTCAGTGTTCCCTCTGCGCTGCTGAGGGAGGGGGTGGTATGTCCGGGTCCCACTCCCAATGAGGCTTGAGCCAACCACTCGGTGCAAAGATAGGGTCGATCCCGACCTCTGGTGCTGCCCGTGTGGAGTTTGCATGCTTTTCCCCGAGTTGGATCCGGTGAAACTTGTCCAGAGATTCTTCGGAGGTGAAGAACGAGGCAAAAAACTTGATGCTGATGGACGTCTGATTAAGTGCGCGACCAGAACAACGAAAGGATAAAGAAAAACAAGTCATGGTTCTTGCATGAAAACTCACCTTGTTGAGTGGTCCCACAGCAAAAAGCACCCACTCAGCATCAGCAAAGCTAGAAATGAGAGTTGTCTTCAGAAAGGAGAAGGGGAGTGGACATGTGCCAGTGCACATTGGGGAATCGGTGCTGGAGAAAGTCAGCTGCTTTCAGTCCATATCAGATGTGAACACGTAGCCCATCGTGTAGAAGCAGCAGAGGCTTCACTTTCTTAGCCTGTCACCCAACACCGTAATTAACTTTCAGAGGTGTACTGTTGAAAGTCTCCTGACTGGTTACATCTTGGCATTACAGCAATTTAAATATGTATACAGGAATGTAAATAGCTGTAGAGTAGAAGACTCTGCTCAAAACATCATGAACACAAACCTCTCCACCCCTGTAGCAGCTACAGAAGGCAATACAAAGGCAGCAATCATTATCCCAGCGTCTGGGCCACGCCATCTTCTCAAAGCAACCAGCAGGAAGAGCTGGAGAAGCCCACACCAGCAGGAAGAGCAGGAGAAGCTCAGAGACCCACACCAGCAGGAAGAGATGGAGAAGTCCAGAGTCCCACACCAGCAGAAAAAGCTGGAGAAGCCCACAGTCCCACACCAGCAGGAAGAGCTGGAGAAGCCCAGAGTCCCACACCAGCAGGAAGAGATGGAGAAGTCCGGAGTCCCACACCAGCAGGAAGAGCTGGAGAAGCCTGGAGTCCCACACCAGCAGGAAGAGCTGGAGAAGCCCGGAGTCCCACACCAGCAGGAAGAGCTGGAGAAGCCCGGAGTCCCACACCAGCAGGAAGAGCTGGAGAAGTCTGGAGTCCCACACCAGCAGGAAGAGATGGAGAAGTCTGGAGTCTCACACCAGCAGGAAGAGCTGGAGAAGCCCAGATTCCCACACCAGCAGGAAGAGATGGAGAAGTCTGGAGTCCCACACCAGCAGGAAGAGCTGGAGAAGTCTGGAGTCCCACACCAGCAGGAAGAGCTGGTGAAGCCCAGATTCACACACCAGCAGGAAGAGCTGGAGAAGTCTGGAGTCCCACACCAGCAGGAAGAGATGGAGAAGTCTGGAGTCTCACACCAGCAGGAAGAGCTGGAGAAGCCCAGATTCCCACACCAGCAGGAAGAGATGGAGAAGTCTGGAGTCCCACACCAGCAGGAAGAGCTGGAGAAGTCTGGAGTCCCACACCAGCAGGAAGAGCTGGTGAAGCCCAGATTCACACACCAGCAGGAAGAGCTGGAGAAGTCTGGAGTCCCACACCAGCAGGAAGAGATGGAGAAGTCTGGAGTCTCACACCAGCAGGAAGAGCTGGAGAAGCCCAGATTCCCACACCAGCAGGAAGAGATGGAGAAGTCTGGAGTCCCACACCAGCAGGAAGAGCTGGAGAAGTCTGGAGTCCCACACCAGCAGGAAGAGCTGGTGAAGCCCAGATTCACACACCAGCAGGAAGAGCTGGAGAAGTCTGGTGTCTCACACCAGCAGGAAGAGCTGGAGAAGCCCAGATTCCCACACCAGCAGGAAGAGATGGAGAAGTCTGGAGTGCCACACCAGCAGGAAGAGCTGGAGAAGCCCACACCAGCAGGGAGCTGGAGAAGTCTGGAGTCCCACACCAGCAGGAAGAGCTGGAGAAGCCTGGAGTCCCACACCAGCAGGAAGAGCTGGAGAAGCCCACCCCAGCAGGAAGAGCTGGAGAAGTCTGCAGTTCCAGACCAGCAGGAAGAGCTGTTTCCCTACAACCATCCAGCCCCTGAACGATCCGGCAAAACCCAATCTGTGCACCATGATCACTTTGATCACTTTGCGCTACAATGGGCTTATTTTGTTCTAATTGTGTTCTTTTTTTTGTAAAATCATTTTTATACTTGAACAGAAAATCCTACAAAAGGTAACGGATGTGGCCCAGTCTGTCAGTGGGTGAAGCCCTCCCCACCACTGAGCACGCCTACCCTAACTGTCACGGGACAGCAGCACCCACCTCCCCCTGACACCCATCCTGGCTATGCTCCCTTTACAGGGAGAAGGTCCCGGAGCCTCAGGACTCACACCGTCCGGTTCAAGAGCAATTACTGCCTCTCAACCATCAGTCTCCTGAACCAAAGAGGGTAACTTCACTCGCCCCATCATTGAAATGTTCCCACAACCTATGGACGCACTTTCACAGATTCTTCAACTCATATTCTCGATATTTATTGCTTATTTATTTACATTATTATGTCTTTCTTTTAGTATTTGCACAGTTTGGTGTCTTTTGCTCACTGGTTGAACACCCAAGTTGGTGTGGTCTTTCATTGATTCTATTATGGTTATTGTTCTATGGATTTATTGCATACATCTGGAAGAGAGAGAATCTCAGGGTTGGATATGGTGACGTAGATGCACTTTGATAATAAACTGACTCCGAATTTCGATATGTTTTTCATTATATGATGCTGATGCTACAAGTAAGGTTTTCATTTCACCAGTGCATATGTGTACTTGTGTATATGACAATATGACAAGCTTTGACATATATAAATGTATCTACACACACACACACATGCTCTCAGCAATATCTTATCTGCTTGTTGGCCCTCTTGTTGGCTGGAACAGCATCAGTAGATGGGCTGAGTGGTCCTTGATTTTTGAAGGAGCTTTACGTCTAGCTCTGTTACTGGTTAAATCCTGACTCTCTGGCAGAGACACAAATCAGGAGCGGTGCGCACTGGGAATTCAGCTCATTAAACGGGGGAAGTCACAATTTGTAATATTTTCTGTAGGACCTCGGCACATCTCATCAGCCGGGCTGCGTCCAAATTTAAATTCAGCATTCCATTATGCAAAAGATGATCTTTCGGATGAAGTCGTTAGTGAACAGAGGATGCTGGCACACACAGTCACCGAGCGAGCATGGATGTCAGGATTAATCTGGGCCATTGCAAGCCTGGAGCGGAAGCTCGAATCTAACGGGAAGGTCTGGACCACTTGAGTTAAAACGCCACTGACTTGTGTCCACCACTGTGGCTGCCTTATTACAGAATGTCGTGGATGACCATCGGCTTTGGACTTTGTCCTACTTCATTATAAATCCGTGCCTGCTGCAACGGGAACGAGCTGCTCCCATTCCCGACGAGGTACTGGATCCTGTCCCAACAGCGGCCAAGGACTAAGTGGTATCCACGTGCCACCTTCCACCGCAGGCAAAGGGTCTCCGCTTCCCTCCGCAGAGGCTGCCCGAGCCCCTCTCGCGTTTCTGCTTCTCCAGAGTCCGGCCCCTGCATTCTCTCGCATCTCTGTGAGTCCCGCCCGGCCAATAGAAACCTCAGATCTGATGCCCTCTCACCCAATGAGCTCACTGGGCAGCTGGACAGGGTGGAGCCAGATTCTGCCTTGGTTCGTCATGGGGATGGGGGGTTGGGGGGGGGAAGCACGGAATCAGGGAGGGCTAAGATTGTCGAGATTCCCTTTTCGGATTATATTCTGGTCACCCTGTTCTCAATACAAAAGCTTGAGACCTCCTGCCAGCTGAACTGAAGTCGATGCACAGCATCCTGACGTAGGTGTTTGTGTTGTCCAGGTGGTCTAAAGCCGTGTGGAGAACCATTGAGATTGCGTCTACCGTTGACCAATTGTGGCGATAGGCAAATTGCAATGGGTCCAGGTCCTTGCTGAGGCAGGAGTTCAGTCTAGTCATGACCAACCTCTCAAAGCATTCCATCACTGTCGATGTGAGAGCTACAGGGCGATAGTCCAGCTCACATTATGCTTCTTAGCCACTGGTACAATTGTTGCCTTTTTGAAGCAAGTGGGAACTTCCGCCCATAGCAGTGAGAGGTTGAAAATGTCCTTGAACACTCCCTCTAGTTAGTTGGCACAGGTTTTCAGAGCCTTACCAGGAACTCCATCAGGACCTTCCGCCTTGCGAGGGTTCACTCTCTTTAAAGACAGCCTAACATTGGCCTCTGAGACAGAGATCACAGGGTCACCGGGTGCAGCAGGGATCTTCACAGCTGTAGTTATATTCTCCCTTTCAAAGCGGGCATAGAAGTCGCTGAGTTCATCCGGTAGTGAAGTATCGTTTTGCTTTGTAGGAAGTAATGTCGTGCAGATACTGCCAGAGTTGTTGTACTTCCAACGTCGCCTCCATCCTTGTTCGAAATTGTCTCTTCACCCTTGAAACAGCCTCTGCAAATCATACCTGGTTTTCTGGTACAGGCCTGGGTCGCCAGACTTGAATGCCACAGATCTAGTCTTCAGCAGACAACGTACCTCCTGGTTCATCCACGGCTTTTGGTTTGGGAATGTACAGTAAGTCTTTGTGGGCACACACTCATCCACACAGGTTTTAACGAAGTCGGTTCATGTGTGACAGCGATTGGTGTTTCCGATATTCGTAACGTATTCAGTGAATACAGTCGGTTCATGTCTGTCTCCACGTTCAACAGGTTCCCTCACCAGGCTCCTGGGCACTCCCCAAAGCTCAGCGGCTGTGGGTTACATGGACCAAGACTGCCAGGGTAGTGGCCAGAGTGGACCGAAAAGTGACCTGCTGCGGTCCAGCCAATAGCAGCAGTGTCCAGCGTCGCGGTGTCCGTCTGGGGCTCGGGGCGGTCACTGAGCAAGTCCTCGGTAGCGGTGCTGAGGGTGAAGGGTCGGACGCTGGACTCTGGGTGTGAGCTGGCAGTGTCGGGCTGGTGAGGACGCCTGGCGGGAACTTGAAGGCCCTGCATGTCCTTTATTACTTACTATCAAGTAGATTTCGTCTGTAATAGATACAGTACGTTTTTTATTTTTGTTCAGGGAGACGGTGTGGAACAGGCCCTTTGCTGCCCAGCAACTCACCTGTTTGACCCCAGCCTAATCACAGGACGATTTAGAAAGAGCACTTAACCTACCGCAAACAAGAGAAAATCTGCAGATGCTGTAAATCCGAGCAACACACACAAAGTACAAAGTACACGAACCTACTGCTGGTTCGTCTTTGGACAGTGGGAGGAAACTGGAGCACCTGCTGGAAACCCAGACGTTCACGGGGAGAACGTACAAACCCCTTACAGACGGCAGTGGGAACTCTGGTGCCACGAGCTATAAGTAGCATCGGTACGTGCCCCTCTCCATATTCATTCTGTCATTAGTTCAATGCACTTCCTTACAATGCATCAGCACCACTTCTATTGGCTGCTTAAACATTACACACAACAGCAGGACAGTGCCAAGTGTGCAATAGTGCAAAGTGTACAATCAGTGCTGTCAGTAAGTTTCTCTTTGTACCTGTGCGCACCTCTATGGTGAGTATGACAATAAACATAATGATATGAGCTGGTGAAAGATGGTGGTAGATAAGACCATAAGATATAGGAGCAGAATTCGGCCATTTGATCCATCGAGTCTGCTCCACCATTTCATCATGGCTGATCCATTTTCCTCTCAGCCTCAATCCCGTGCCTTCTCTCTGTATCTCCATGACCTGATCAATTAAAAATCTATCAACCTCTGCCTTTGCAGCTCTGGCCTCCACAAAGAGTTTCACAGACTTTCCACTCCCTGGTTAAAGAAATTCCTCCTCATCTCCATTCTAAAAGGATTCCCCTCTGTTCTGAGGCTGTGTCCTCTGGTCTTAGACTCTCCTACCATGGGAAACATCCTCTCCACATCCACTCTATCAAGGTCTTTCACCATTCGATCGGTTTTAATGAGGTCACCCCTCATTCTTCTGAATTCTAGTGAATATAGGCCCAGAGTCATCAGACACTCTTCATAGATGTTCAATCTTGAATCATTTTCATGAACTTCCTTTGAACCCTCTCCAGTTTCAGCACATTCTTTCGAAGATAAGGGGCCCAAAACTGCTCACAATACTCCAAGTGAGGCCTCACCAGTTCTTTATAAAGACTCAAAGTTACATTCTTGCTTTTATATTCCAGTCCTCTCGAAGTGAATGCTGACATTGCATTTGCCTTCCTCACCACCAACTCAACCTGCAAGTTAACCTTTAGGGAATCCTGCACAAGGACCCCCAAGTCCCTTTGCACCTCAATCTTTTTGCTTTGTCTCTCCATTTATAAAATGGCCAACCCTTCATTGTTTCTACCAAAGTGCATGACCATACCCTCCCCGACACTGTATTCCATCTGTCATTTCTTTGCCCATTCTCCTAGACCAAGTCCTTCTGTAGCCTCATTATTTCCTCAAAACTACCTGCCCCTCCACCTATCCTCATATTATCTGCAAACTTCGCAACAAAGCCATCTATTCCATCATCCAATCCATTAAATGCAAGTTAGAAAGAATCAATCGCAACACAGACCCCTGTGGAACCCCGCTAGTGTCCAGCAGCAAACCAGAAAAGGCTCCCTTTATTCTCACACTTTGTCTCCTGCCAAACAGGAGACACCACCCACGCTGGGGAATGAAGCTGGAGGATAACAGCTGTCGCCCATGGAAGATCACATCAGTGAATATCTGTATGATAACTTCATGAGTGATAGACAAGTAGGCAGATAGACAGAAAGGCGGACAGACAAAGAGAATGTGGAGAGAGGAAAAAATATATATATAGAGAGAGAGAGGAGGAGAGGAGAGAGGGAGAGGGGGAGAGAGGGAGCGGGGAGAGAGAAAGGGGAGAGGGAGAGGGAGAGGGAGGGGGAGGGAGAGGGGAGGGAGAGGGGGAGAGAGGGAGCGGGGAGAGAGAAAGGGGAGAGGGAGAGGGAGGGAGAGGGAGAGGGGAGGGGGAGGGAGAGGGGAGAGGGAGAGGGGGAGAGAGAGGGAGCGGGGAGAGAGAAAGGGGAGAGGGAGGGAGAGGGAGAGGGGAGGGGGAGGGAGAGGGGAGGGAGAGGGGAGAGAGAGGGAGCGGGGAGAGAGAAAGGGGAGAGGGAGGGAGAGGGAGAGGGGAGGGGGAGGGAGAGGGGAGAGGGAGAGGGGGAGAGAGAGGGAGCGGGGAGAGAGAAAGGGGAGAGGGAGAGGGAGGGAGAGGGGAGGGGGAGGGAGAGGGGAGAGGGAGAGGGGGAGAGAGAGGGAGCGGGGAGAGAGAAAGGGGAGAGGGAGAGGGAGGGAGAGGGGAGGGGGAGGGAGAGGGGAGAGGGAGAGGGGGAGAGAGAGGGAGCAGGGAGAGAGAAAGGGGAGAGGGAGAGGGAGGGAGAGGGAGAGGGGAGGGGGAGGGAGAGGGGAGAGGGAGAGGGGGAGAGAGAGGGAGCGGAGAGAGAGAAAGGGGAGAGGGAGGGGGAGGGAGAGGGGAGAGGGAGAGAGAGGGGGGAGGGGGAGAGGGAGAGGGAGGGAGAGGGGAGAGGGAGAGGGAGCGGGGAGAGAGAAAGGGGAGAGGGAGGGGGAGAGGGGAGAGAGAGGGAGCGGGGAGAGAGAAAGGGGAGAGGGAGGGAGGGAGAGGGAGAGGGGAGGGGGAGGGAGAGGGGAGAGGGAGAGGGGGAGAGAGGGAGAGAGGGAGAGGGGAGGGGGAGGGAGAGGGGAGAGGGAGAGGGGGAGAGAGAGGGAGCGGGGAGAGAGAAAGGGGGAGAGGGAGAGAGGGAGAGGGAGGGAGAGGGGAGGGGGGGGAGAGAGAGGGAGCGGGGAGAGAGAAAGGGGGAGAGGGAGAGAGGGAGAGGGAGATATATATATGTATAGAGAGAGAAAGGGGGAGAGGGAGAGAGGGAGAGGGAGAGGGGAGGGGGAGGGTGAGGGAGAGGGAGAGGGAGAGGGGAGGGGGAGGGAGAGGGAGAGGGAGGGGAGGGGGAGGGAGAGGGAGAGGGAGAGGGGAGGGGGAGGGAGAGGGATATATATATATATATATATATATATGTATAGAGAGAGAAAGGGGAGAGGGAGAGGGAGGGAGAGGGAGAGGGGAGGGGGAGGGAGATATATATATATATGTATAGAGAGAGAAAGGGGAGAGGGAGAGGGAGGGAGAGGGAGAGGGAGGGAGAGGGAGAGGGAGAGGGAGATATATATATATATATGTATATATAGAGAGAGAAAGGGGGAGAGGGAGAGAGGGAGAGGGAGAGAGAGGGAGATATATATATATATGTATATATAGAGAGAGAAAGGGGGAGAGGGAGAGAGGGAGAGGGAGATATATATATATATGTATATATAGAGAGAGAAAGGGGGAGAGGGAGAGAGGGAGAGGGAGAGGGGAGGGGGAGAGGGAGAGAGGGAGAGGGAGATATATATATATATACAGAGAGAGAGAGGGAGAGAGGGGAGGGAGAGGGAGAGGGAGATATATATATATAGAGAGAGAGAGGGAGAGAGGGGAGGGAGAGGGAGAGGGAGAGGGGAGAGGGAGAGGGAGAGGGAGATATATATATATATAGAGAGAGAGAGAGAGAGAGAAGGGAGAGGAGAGGAGAGGGAGAGGGGAGAGGGGAGGGAGAGGGGAGAGGAGAGGGGGAGAGGGAGAGGGAGCGTGCTGACGCCTGCCTTGATAGCGCGCCCTTCGCGGTGCGCGGGGAGAGAGGGAGGGGAGAGGGGAGGCGCGAGAGAGGGGCTGGGGAGATCGAGAAAGGGGAGAGGGGAGAGGGAGAGGGATCTATATATATATATATATGTATATCTAGTGCCTTCTTAACCAGCTGTCCAACACACTTGCTTCTCAACCCCTATGACCCCCCAAGTCTACTTCCAGCTCCACTTCACTGCCCTTGGTCAACTGCCCAGCCCACTGCCCCATCACCATCCAGGCAACTAGAATTTGGCAGCGACGCAGGGGCTCAGCCCGTGAAGCCTGCATTCCTAGGTCGGATATTAAAACAACGAAGGGCCCACAAACACATCACCCACACAGATCAACAAAGTGCAATGTGAACAAGTCAAAAGAAAAGACAGTGGTGCTGAAAGTGTTGGCAATGATTGAGGAGAGGCTGCTGCTGGAACATGGGCTGCGTTTCGCTCTCCTGAGATGCTGCCTGACCTGGTGAACGTCCACGGAGTTGTTACAGCTCCATGACATGCAAAGAAGCTGCAATCCTCAATTTGTCCCTCACTCCCCCTGTCCAACAGCAACACTGCGTCTCCTGGGTCAAATTACACCCCAACCCTGCTGTCCTCGTTACCAGCTGAATGTCACACATCTCGCAGAGTCATAGAAAAGTACAGCACTGAAAAAGGCCCTTTGGCCCATCCTGTCCATGCTGGACCATTTAAACTCTCATTGACTTATACCCTGACCATCGTCCTCCATATCCTATCATTCATGTACCTACCCAAACTTCTCTTGAACATTGAAATCAAAATCACACCCACCACATGTGCTGGCAACTTGTTCCACACTCTCACCACTCTCTTCCCTTCAAACAACACCAGGAGTTACCCAAATTACTTGGTAGGTCAGGCTGTGTCTGCGGAGAGAGAAGCAGAGTTAACGTTTCAGGTCGGAGATTATCAGAGCTGGGAACGAGAGGAAACACCATCCATTGTGGATAGGGCCGGGTCATTAGGGGGAATTGCCCGGTTGGTTTGATCTCGGGCCCCGGCCAAGGAGCTCATGCATGGGTCCAGGCGGCAAGCCGTTGATGGTTCTGCCAGAGCCGCTGCCTGCCACTCGTTCAGAGGTATGTCCTTCCCATGTGTCCCTGGAGAAGGAGCATGCAATGTCAACAAGCACAATGAGAGATTTCTGCAAATTGTGGGCACTCCAGGAGTTTGAAGTGTTGTGGACTGTGATGATCATTGTTGCATATTTAATATTTCAGTAATATTTGAGTAATCATGTGTATATATTGGCTGATTAAGCATTTTTGTTTGTTTAAATAATTAATTATGGGTTATATGTATAAATATGTTAACGGCATATACATCATCACGTGCCTCACCTTAAGTAAAGACGAGGTTAAACTCATATTTTCAGACTCCTGTTCTTTCTTTGAATTAATTTAATGTTTTGAAGATAAAAAACGTAACACTGGTGATGAGGTATCGCTACATTCAAAAGAGCAGTGGAAATTGCTGTTTCAATGGAAACCGCAGACAGAGATGCAATTGAGTTGCAGTCAGGAATGAAAGTCAGCTGAACAAAAATGCATCGTCTAATGCACAGCCTGGCTGAACTAATTGTGTTACCATTGTGGCAGGGGCCTCGCATGCACCAAACAAATGCAGCTTTAAAGGCGAAACTTGCAGGAAATGTAACAAAATATGACACGTACAAAGAGCATGTCAGGCAGACAAAACTAAATGGACTGCACAGGGAAGAGAAAATGTTAAAAAGTCAAGTTGCAACATAAATAAGAGCACCAATCTTCACACTGTCGATGAAGAATCTGGTAATGTTGAAAATGACACAGGACTGTGTAGCCTTGAAATTTACAGCGTGAAATGCAGACAGATGGCAATATGGCTTATGCCAAAAGTGAACGGCAAATTAATTAAAATGGGATTGGACACTGGCTCAGCTGTTTCAGTCATTCCACAAAATGAGCTGAATGACATTTGAAAGATACTAACCTGCAGGCTGGAGACAAATGTAACTAATGTGGGAATGACACTTGTAGCTGTGAAATACAACAACCAACAAGCCAAACTGAGGTTGCATGAGGTAAAAACAGGAGGACCAGCATTGTGGGCTGTGATTGGCTGAGACAGCTACAATTTGATTGGTGATCCATCCGCCAATTGCGTGCCACATCCCCTGCAATGAAGCCATATGAAAGCAAATTGAGAAAGGTACTGGCTAATGCCAAAACTGTCTCCATGCTGAACATCATGAACCTTTGCCCATCTGAGGAGAGACGGACGTTGGTGCCAACCACTGAGCCTCTGGTTGGAGAGCATATTGGACCAAGGAAGGACCAAGCTGCTCAGAAGAAGCGTAAAAGTGATGAAAGCAGTGAACAAACTACTGTACAACAGTTTTTTTTTTAGACAGCATAATCTGAGAAAGCTTCTGCTTTGTCAATCAGATAGTTACTTGCGAAATGCGGCTTGGTTTTAAGCCGAAGGTAGTTCAAAGAGCTTTAGAAATGTTGCAAGCATCTGGCTTTCATGAGAATAAAGAACCAGAATTAGTACATTAATTGGTCACATGGTGTAAATGGGTGGTGCAATCTCATTGGGTCCAAAGGGTCTGATACCATGCTGTGCCTCTAAATTTCAGAGAATAAATTAGTATGTCTATCTAAATGTTTCTTAAAATTCCCTAATGAACCTGCCTCTGCCAGATAGCCGCTTCCAGGCACTCACCACTCCCAGCGTTCTAAAAAGAACTCCCCACATCTCCTTTGAACTTACCCCTCTCACCTTAAATTCATTTTAACCCCGGGAAACAGATACTCCCTGTCTACTCTATCTATGCCCCTCATAATCTTCTAAACCTCTATCAGATCTCCCCTCAGCCTCCGGTGCTCCAGAGAAGACAACCCAAGTTTGTCCAGCCTCTCATGATAGCTCATGCCCTCTAAACCAGGCAGCATCCTGGTAAACCTCTTCTACACCCTCTCCAAAGCCTCAACTTCCTTCCTATAATGGGGTGACCAGACTGTGTGCAATACTCCAGTTGTGGCCTAACTAAAGTTTTATTAAAGCTGCTACAGAACTTCCTGACTTTTGAGCTCAATGCCTCAACTAGTAATGGCGAGCATGTCTTATGCTTTCTCGACCACCCTATCAACCTGTGGTGCCACCCCAAGATCTCTTTGCTTGTACCTGGACCCCCAAGATCCATCTGTTCATCAACACTGTTAAGGGCCTTGCCTTTAACAGCATACTGTCACTTTATATTTGACCAGCCAAAGTGTACCACTTCACATTAGACCAGGTTATACTCCATCTGCTAGTTCTCTGCCCATATTTGCAACTGGGTTAGATCCTGTCATGTTCTTTGTCAGTCATCTATACTAACCACAACACCACCAATCTTTGTATTATTTGCAAATTTACTTACAAACCCATCCACATTTTCACCCGCAGGTCGTTTACATGTATTACAAACAGCAGGGATCCCTGATCTCCAGCTACAGTAAGTCTCTTTGGCCACTACCCTCTATCTTCTATTGGCAAGCCAGTTCTGAATTCAAAGAGCCAATTTATCATGGACTCCAAGCATCTTGATCTTCTGGAATAGCTTCCCATGAGGGACCTTGTCAAACACTTTACTAAAATCCATATAAACAACATCCACAGCTCCACCTTCACCAATCACCCTCGTCATCCCTGTTGAAAAACTCAGTCAAGTTAGTAATATAAACTTGTCTCATACAAAGCCATGGCTCTCCCTAATTAGGCCATGATTTTCTAAGTGCTTATAGATTCTACCCTTAAGCAACTTCCCTACCACTGACGTGCGACTCACCAGTCTAGTTTTCAGGATTATCCTTGTTTCCCTTCCTGAATAATGGAGCAACATTAGCTTCTGGCCAGTCCTCCGGGATCTCACTGGTGGCTAGAATGGACACAGAGATATTTGGTCAGGGCCCCAGCAATCTCATCTCTTGCCTCTCTCAGTAACTTGGGGTATATCCCTCAGATCATGGGGACTTATTCCCAACACTATCTCCTCTTTTACTTGACTATTCCTTAGCACATCAATACACTCAGCACTGATCTCCCTATTCTCCACATTCCATTTCCTTCTTTTTACTGATGTAAATACTGAAGGACAGCATCCACATCCTTTGCATCTGAGCAAATGTTTCCCCCTTTATCCCTGAGTGGTTCAATCCTCTCCCTAATTATCCTCTTGCTCTTGATGGATATATAGAATGACTTGAGATTCCCTTTAGTCTTACTTGCCAAAGGCTTTTCATGGCCCTTCCTGATTTTCTTAATTTCCTTCTTGAGTTATGTTATAGCTCCTTTATAATCCCCAAGGCTCTGTTTGATTCTAGTTTGCTAAGCTTTACATACTTTTCCTTTTTCTCCTTGACTAAATTCATCATCTCTCTTGACATCCAAGGTTCTCCTACCTTGCCATAGTCCACTCTCCTTCATCTCCAGCCCTTTACCTTTCCCACCCGCCTGGCTTCACCTGTCACCTTCGAGCTTGTCCTCCTTCCCCTCGCCCATCTTTTCATTCTGGCACTTCCCCCCTTCCTTTCCAGTCCTGATGAAGGGTCTTGACTGAAATGTTGACTTCTTATCCATTGTCTGATCTGTTGAGTTCCACCAGCATTTCGTGTGTGTTGCTCCTACCTTGCCATCCTCGTCCTTCCATCTTTCTTGAACATATCTGTCCTGTACTCTGTGCGGTTGGTCTTTAAACACCCTCCACATGTCAGATGTGGACTTGCCCAAAAGCGGCTCTTCGTGGTTTCAGCTTAGTTCTCCTGTAATTTGCCCTGGTCCAATTTAATACACTCCTGCAAGGTCCATTCTTAACCTCATCTATCGCTGTCTTAAAACTTCAGGAGTTATGGTCACTGTTCCCTAACTGAAAGGTCCATCACCTGGCCCGGCTTATTACCCAAAAGCTGGTTCAGTATCCAGTGAACTATCCATATATTGATTCATGAAAGACACCTAATACATTGTCCCTTCTAAACTTCTTGAACTAAGAAGGTCCCAGTTTATATGAGGGAAGTTGATTAGTAGTGCAACTCGACAGCCCCCCTTCACCTCCCTCTCTATCTTTTCTAAAGCATTGAAACCCTGGGATATCATTCTTAAACAACTTGGTTTCCTTAAGGGGAAATCATACCTGACAAATCTGTTGGAATTCTTTGAGGAAATTGAGGAGGATAGACAGAGGAGAGTCAGTGGATGTTGCTTACTTGGATTTTCAGAAGGCTTTTGACAAGGTGCCACACAGCAGGCTCTGTGGTATTACAGGAAAGATACTAGCATGGATAGAGCTCTAGCTGACTGGCAGGAGGCAAAGTGAGGGAATAACTAGGACTGTTCCATAGGGGTCGGTGTTGGACCATTTCTTTTCACATTATTCGTCAGTGATCTGGATGATGAAATTGATGCTTTGTGGCCAAGTTTGCAGATGATACAAAGATAGGTGGAGGGGCAGGTAGTGTTGAGGAAGCAAAAAGACTTAGACAACTTGGGAGAATGGCAAATAAGTGGCAGATGGAATAAAGTGTAGGGAAGTGTATGGTCGTGCACTTTGATAGAAGGAATAAAGGCATAGACTGTTTTCTAAATGATGAAAAATACAAAAATCAGAGGTGCAAAGGGACTTATGCAGGATTCCCAAAGGTTAACTTGCAAGTTGAGTCAGGGTCAAGGAAGGTAAACGCAATGTTAGCTTCATTTTGAGAGGGCTAGAATATAAAAGCAAGGATGTAAACCTGGGGTATAAGTTAGACCGCAAATGGAGTATTGTGAACACTTTTAATCCCATTATCTAAGAAAAGATGTGTCACAACCACGGATTCTTCCTCGCAGCAGATACGGCCATTGCGCCCGTGATTATGCACGTGTCAGCTCATTATTGTTTCATTGTGATAGTATTGAATTCAATTCTTTCCATCATAATGTTTGTTGAAACTTGAACCCAACACAGCAACGCTTCGCTGCCTGCTTGCATTTGGCCTTGCCCGAGAAATTGGACAGTCGAGTCAACTGACTCCGAAGACTAGCGGTATTTATTTTATATTTAGTTATTCCTTTCAGCCACAAGGTCGGCTTCATTTTCCGTTTGAGAGATATAGTCGATGGCCCTGTTCAGCCCAGCGTTTATTGTTTACTTTACCATCTATCTCTGTTCTCATTAAAGTCTGTGAACTATCGACCCACTTCAGTGTCTCTCGCTCCGCACTTGGGCCATATCCGAACCCAGTGATAAGGTGCGCTAGCGTTGGATAGGTTTCAGAGGACATTCATGAGAATATTCCAGGAAATAAAAGGTTAGTGTGTGAGGAGCATTTGATGGCTCTGGCCCTGATCTCGCTGGAGTTTAGAAGAATGAAAGGCGATATCATTGAAACTTATTGAATATTGAAAGGCCTAGATAGAGTGGATGTAGAGATGATGTTTCTTATAGTGGGGGAGTCCTGGACCAGAGGGCACAACTCTGGATGGAGGGACATCCATTTAGAACAGAGATGATGAGGAATTCCTTCAGGCGGAGGGTGGTGAATCTGTGGAATGCATTGCCACAGACGACTGTGGAGATCAAGTCACTGAGTATATCTAAAGCAGTTCTTGGTTAGTCAAAGGTTACAGGGCGAAGACAGGATATTGGGTTGATAATAAATCAGCCATGATGGAATGGCAGAGCAGACTTGGTGGAGCCAAGACCTAATTCTGCTCCTGTGTCTTATGATCTTATTCAGCACCCATTCCTGTCCCTCCCTCAACCAAGTCTCTGTTATGGCCACGACATCATAGTTCCATCTATGATCCAAGCTCCTAAGTTCACCACCTTTACCCATAATGCTCCTAGCTTTTAAAATGCACACACTTCAAGCCATCTGGTCCCATCGTACCTATTGCTTTGCTCCTGCCTGTCTTTAGGCAGTAACAGGAAAAGCAAAAACAGAATGCAGAATGAGGTGTCACAGTTATGGAAAGAGAGCAGTGCATGCGGACAATAAGGTGAACTATGTGGTCAATAATGTATCTTATCGCACACAGATCCATTCAATAACTTTATAACAGCGAGATAGAAGCTGTCCTTGAGTCTGATGGTACATGTTTACAGGTTTTTGTATCTTCTTCCCAAAGACAAGGGGGGGAGAAGAGAGAATATCTGTGGTGGGAGGGGTCTTTGACTTATGGAGGCGGGGAGAAGTGTAGACAGAGTCCAAGGAAGGGAGGCTGGTTTCCGTGATGTGCTGAGTTGTGTCCATGACTCTCAGCTGTTTCCCACAGTGCCTTTTATTGCTGAGTCTGTCAGCATTCCTGCTCCTGAAAACGTCCTGAGTATGAGTGATCTACCAGCGTTGATAGGTAACTAGCTGGAGAGCAGGACTCCATCCTAACAAGAGTTCTGCTGTCCAGCTTTAAATGGGTGATGTGACTGGTGACTCTTCCAATCACTTTGGAGTACCTCTTCTCCCTTTTGCCCCTTACATACACTTAGGCTATTTTGAGATTTCCTTAACCTTAACTTGCCACTGATATTTCCTGGTCTTATAATTTCATATTTAAATTCTCTCACACTTTGTATTCTTCAGGAGAGACTGTGGAACCCTGTTGCCGATTCCTATCATATGCTTTGCTAATTTACTTGATCAGACTTTCAATATCTTTTTGCTCACCATGGCGTCTGATTGGCACCTGAAAGTTGATCCTGGCAAGTAACTAAACTTCCCTGACTTCATTGCATCATCATCCCTGAAGCCTGACGTGGTCATTCATTCTGTCCGAAATCTCGGAGCAGGTGGTCAAGGTAGAACTGACAGTTCCTTGGGAAGACCGGATTAAGGAGGCGTTTGGGTGCCAGGAGCTGGTAAAGCAGTGCCAGAGACAGGGGTGGAGGGCACGATGTGAGCCTATGGAGGTGGGATGTAAAGGTTTTGCTGGCTGCTCGCTGTGCTGAACCCACTCTCTCCTTGACGATACAGGGGACTGCAAAGAAAAGAGCCACCAGGCCATCACAAAGGCTGTTGAGCGAGTCTCCAAATGGCTGTGGGTCAAGAGGTGTGACCCGTGAACCAATGCTGCTGGGATACAAGCCGGGGCCTGATCAACCCTGGCTGGGTCGTCTGGACGAGAGTGTCTGACATTGAAAGACCCGAAACACGCGATGAACCCCGTTAAACCACTGATCATCAGTGAGTCCAGCGCATCCTAGGGTGTATTTCAATATTCAAGGTTTCCTGATCTCGCCATCTTTGCTTTTCACCCTTACTGGAGCAGCACGGTAGTGTAGTGGTTAGCACAACGCTTTACAGTCCTAGCAACCCGGGTTCAATTCCTGCTGCTGCCTGTAAGGAGTTCATACTTTTGCCACGTGACTGTGTGGGTTTCCTCCGGGTGCTCCGGTTTCCTCCCACAGTCCAAAGATCTACCTGTTCGTCATTGTAAATTGTTCTGTGATTAGGCAAAGGTTAAGTTGGGTGACTGTTGAGCTGTGCGACTCAAAGGGCCAGAGGGGCCTATTCCCACTGCATCCTGATAAATAAATACATAAAATGCATATGCTGAACTCTGAATAATTCTCGCTGAAAGCACTTCCACGTTCCTGTTGTTGCAAGCATCTGGTCTGAATTTAATTATGGCAGATCCCCTCAGTCACCTATTGAAATCCCTGCAGCTCCAGACCATAGCTTGAGGGTTGTGGTCACTGTCCCAGAGGCTTTCACTCACCAGCAGTTCCAGCACTTGCCCAGTTTCATTCCCTGAGATTTGTAAGATGGAGTACTCCCTCATGAGGGGAGCATGAGGAGGAACCTCTTCACTCGGAGGGCGCTGCAAGTGTGGAAGGCGATGCCATTGGAAGTGATGGACGCTGGGGTTCAGTGTCAAAATGAGAGAAATGTGGATAGGTACAGGGATGAGAGGGGTGTGGAGAGTTATGGTTGATGGGACGAGGCAGATTGATAGCTTGGCATAGGCTTGATGGGGGCAAAGGGCCTGTTTCTGTACTGTAGTGTTCTATGACTCTACCTTTGTAGGAAGAAAGAGTTAGATAGATCAGAGTAGGTTTATATTGGCTAGTACAGCTTTTTGGGCTGAAAGGCCTGTAGTATGTTCTATATTCTACCTCCAGTAGGAGTTGTAAAGATATTTCTTGAGACATGCCTTCTCAAGATAGATAGAAAAGGAGATAGAAGATGCACGCCAAAAGGACAATGTTAATATAGTCATGGGAGACTTCAATATGCAGGTAGATTGGGAAAATCGGGTTGGTGCTGGATTCCAGGAGGGGGAGTTTCTCGAGTGCCTATGAGATGGATTTTTAGAGCAGCTCTTGGCTGAGCCCACTAGGGGATCAGCTACTCTGGACTGGGGGTTGTGCAATGAACCAGAATTGATTAGAGAGCTTAAGGTAAAATAACCCACTCACTTGTTCTCACTGGAACTTAGAAGTATGTATGGTGATCTCATTGAAATCTACCAAATGTTGAAAGGACTAGATAGGGTGGATGTGGAGAGGATGTTTCCTATGTGGGGGTATCCAGAACAGCCTCAAAATTGAGGGGAGACCATTTGGAACCAAGGCAAGGAGGTATTTTTTTAGCTAGATAGTAGTGAAGTGCTCTGCCACAGACTGCGGTGGAGGCCAAGTCCGTGGGTATATTTAAGGTGAAGATTGATTGTTTCCTGATCGGTCAGGGCATCAAAGGAGATGACGAATAGGCAGGTGTATGGGGTTGAGTGGAATCCGGGATCAGAATGGCAGAGCAGACTCGATGGGCTGAATGGCCTAATTCTGCTCCTGCGTCTTATGGTAAAACCCTTAGGGACAAGTGATCACAATATGATCTAATTCACCCTGAAATTTGAGAAGGAGAAGCTAAGGTCAGATGCATCAGTATCACAGTGGAGTGAAGGGAATTACAGAGGCATGAGCGAGGAGTTGGCCAGAATTGATTGGAAAAGAATACTGGCAGGGATGATGGCAGAGCAGTAATGGTTGGAATTTCTGGAAGCAATTCGGAAAGTATAGGATATATACATCCCAAAGAGGAAGAAGTATTCTAAAGGAAAGATGACACAATTGTGGCAAACAAGACAAGCCAAAGCCACCATAAAAGCCTAAGAGAGGGCATATAACAGAGCAAAAATTAGTGGGAAGTTAGAGGATTGGGAACATGTTAAAAACCAACAGAAAGCAACTAAAAAATTCATGAAAGTAAAAATGTAATATGAAAGTTGTGTGCATACATCTACATCGACTGATGCTTCCGGACACATCATCAGTGATGTTCCTGGAATCATCGGGTGTTTCGGGTCTTTCAACAGCATACACCTTTCTCCACGTGACCCAGTAAGCTGGGTAAGCTAGTCAATGATATTAAAGAAGATACCAAAAGATTCTTCAGAATAATAAAGAGTAAAATAGAGTTGAGAGTAGGTATCGGACCATTGGAGAACGATGCTGGAGAGGTAGTAATGGGGGACGAGGAATTGGAGGAAGAACTGAATTAGTATTTTGCATCAGTCTTCATGGGGATGATAGTAGCAGCATGGTGGGATGGTGGCATTTCCAGGTGTCAGGGGTCGTAAAATGTGTGAGGTTACCATAACCAGAGAAACGGTTCTTGGAAAAATGAAGGGTCTGAAAGTAGATAAGTCACCCGGACCAGATGGTGTACACACCAGAGTTCTGAAAGAGGTGGCTGAAGAGATTGTGGAGGTATTAGTCATGATCTTTCAAGAATCACTAGATTCTGGAATGGTTTTGGAAGACTGGAAAATTGCAAATGTCACCCCACTCTTTAAGGAGGAAGGGAGGCAGCAGAAAGGAAACTATAGGCCAGTTAGTCTGACCTCAGTGGTTGGGAAGATGTTGGAGTCGATTGTTAAAGATGAGGTCTCAGGGTACTTGGAGGCACATGACAAAATAGGCCATAGTCAGCGTGGTTTCCTCAAGGGAAAATCTTGCCTGACAAATCTGTTGGAATTCTTTGAAGAAAAAACAAGCAGGTTAGACAAAGGAGAATCATTTGATGTTATTTACTTGGATTTTCAGAAAGCCTTTGATAAGGTGCTACACATGAGGCTACTTAAGTTAAGAGCCATGGTATTACAGGAAAGACACTAAAATGGTTAAAGCAGTGGTTGATTGGCAGGAGCAAAGAGTGGAAATAAAGGGAGTATTTTCTGACTAGGCACTGGTGACTAGTGGTGTTCCACAGGGGTCTGTGTTGGGACCAATTCTGTTTATGTTATATGTCAATGATTTGGATGACGGAATTGATGGCTTTGGTGCAAAGTTTGCGGACGAGATGTAGGTAAGTTCAGGGGCAGGTAGTTTTCAGGAAGTAGAGAGGCTACAGGAGGACAGACAGATTAAGAGAATGGACAAAGAAATGGCAGATGGAACACAGTGTTGGGAAATGTACAGTCATGCACTTTGGTAGAAGAAATAAAGGAGTTGACTATTTTCTAAATAGAGAAAAAAATACAAAAAAAAAGGTGTAAGTGGACTTGGGAGTCCTTGTGCAGGAGCCCCAAAGGTTAATTTGCAGGTTAAGTCTGTGGTGAGGAAAGCAAATGCAATGTTAGCATTCATTTCAAGAGATCTATAATATAAAAGTAAGGATGTGATGCTGATGCATTATACAGCATTGATCAGACCACAGCTGGAGTATTGTGAGCAGTTTTGGGCCCCTTATCTTAGAAAGGATGTGCTGAAACTAGAGAGGGTTCAATGAAGGTTCATGAACATGATTCCAGGATTGAATGGCTTGTCATATGAAGAGCGTTTGATAGCACTGGGCCTGCATTCACTGGAATTCAGAAGAATGAGGTGCGCCCTCATTGAAACCTATTGAAAGGTGAAAGGCCTTGATCGAGTGGATGTGGAGAGGATGTTTCCTATGGTAGGAGAATCTAAGACCAGAGGACACAGCCTCGGAATTGAGGGACATCCTTTCAGAATGGACAAACAAGCTGAAACATCAAATGTACTCTTTTCCAAAGATGCTGCCTGGCCTGCTGAGTTCCTCCAGCATTGTGTGTGTTGCTTTTAGAACGGAGGTGAGAAGTAATTACTTTAGCCAGAGAGTGGTGAATCTGTGGGATTCTTTGCTACAGGCAGCTGCGGAGGCCAAATCTTTAAGTATATTTAATGTAGAGGTTGATTGATTCTTGATACAGGGAGAAGGCAGGATATTGGGGCTGAGTGTAAAATTGGGTCAGCCATCATGAAATGGCGGAGCAGACTTGATGGACCAAACGGCCTAATTCTGCTCTTACATCTTATGGTCTTCGGTAGTGGAAGGACCTGCCATTCCGTTTCAGTCTCCTAGCACCTGCAGGTAGTTAGACCGGGTGGTGAAGGAGGCATTGGGTTGGTTGTGCTTGGCCTTTCTCTTCCTGATGCCAACTCAAACTGATCTCATATGCTGCTAAATCTGTGAATCTGAGCGGAAGACGGTGCCATCATCCGTATATGGGGAGGGTTTGGTCAGAGTGCCCCCAAAGCCTGGCAATGTCTCCCCTCGTCGCCCATGTCCTTCCGGCGGGCTCTGGGCGGAGACAGGGAGCCAACCACGGATCCAGCCTCTCATCTGTGTGAGCTGTCAGCTCTTTCAGGGCCCAAGTGACAAGATGCGAGGCGTGTGAGGGGAGATCGTGGTACTGAGCCCAGTATCTCAACACCCAGGACTGACGATCTATAATTAACATTTCTAATCACAGTAATTAACTGTGCTGAAGGCAGCAACAACACGGTTGTAAAGACACCAGGTGTCCGGGGGATTTTATAAAGGCCCAGCACATATTTATAAATAGATTGATTTGAAGGACAGATTCTAATTTAGCTAGTTATTTATACTCGAAGACATTGCACATCATTAACTGGTGATGCAGTTAATTCTCTTGTTAACTTAACTGGAGTCACATTAACGC
Source organism: Hypanus sabinus (assembly GCF_030144855.1). NCBI lineage: Eukaryota > Metazoa > Chordata > Chondrichthyes > Myliobatiformes > Dasyatidae > Hypanus > Hypanus sabinus. The sequence goes on from NC_082734.1 coordinate 19,098,775, forward strand.
TCGAACAATGGATCAGCACACTTAAACTGTCGCGCCTACGTGCTTCACTCCCTCCGCTCGGGGAGGTATTGGGAAGAACCCAAACTTGTACTCTTTGACAACAGATCAAAACCTGTCCAGACTTGCAACAGGAGCATCACTGGGACACTGTGTCACAGAGGGGGCAGGTTTCAGGGGCTTGTGTGAGAGAATAGGGAAGCCACTGGGGGGTATGAGACTGATAATATTGTTCTAAGAACTGTTACGTAGCACGACAGCACCAAAGCAAGTCCTTCGACCCCTCGAGCCCAGACTGAACTCAAAGTTCAAAGGTCATTTATTATCAACGTATGCATACTATCTACCCCCTTGAGATTCGTCTCCTTGCCAGCAGCCACGAAACAAACCCAACAGAACATTTTTTAAAAGGCCACCAAACACCCAACGTGCGGGGTGGGGGGGAATCTGCAAGCAATCAATGTAAACAAATAACTTTCAGAAATGAAGTTCCCAAAAGTGAGTCCACAGCCACGAAGTTGGTCACAGCCAGCGCGGGAGACTGCTTCACGGAGCACCTACGCTCCCTCCTTCAGAAAAAGCCGGATCTCCCTGTAGCCACCGGTTTCAATTCCACTTCCCATTCTCATTCTGACACGCCAGTCCACGGCCTCCTGTACTGACACTCACAGGTTGGAAAAGCAGCACCTTTTAGTCCGTCTGGGTGCCCTCCAATCTGATGGCACGAACGTTAATTTCTCAAGCTTCTGGTAATTGCTTTCCCCCTTCACCGTTCCCCATTCCTGTTTCCCTCTCTCACCTCATCCCCTTACCTGTCCATCACCTCCCTCTGGTGCTCCTCCCCCTTCCCTTTCTTCCATGGTCTTCTGTCCTCTCCTGTCAGATTCCCCCTCCTCCAGTCCTTTAGTTCTTCTACCAATCAAATTCCCAGCTCCTTACTTCAGTCTCTCCCCGCTCTCGATTTCACCTCTCACCTGCCTCCTCCCTCCCCTCCCCCACCTTCCTCTCCCCTTCCTTCCCAGTCGCGATGAAGGGCCTCGGCCGGAAACATCGACTGTTTACTCTTTTCCTTGGACGCTGCCCGGCCTGCTGAGCTCCTCCAGCATTTTGTGCGTGTTGCTTTGTATCTCCAGCATCTGCAGACCCTCTCGTGTTGGTGATCCAGGAGCCCGTTGGTTGCTGGCCACAGCCTCAGATCAGTGGAGAGACCAGCGAACCTCCTGGAGCAGCGAGCTGAACACCGGCCCGACCCTCACCGCCAGCCCCGACACTCTGACCTTTTCAACCTCGGGCCACTCCTCGCTCTCGGACCCACGCCCTGACACTTCAATACGCTCTTGGACCTAGGCCCTGCCATCTCAACTGGCCGTTACCCAGCCTTTCCAAACTAATTCTGATTCACAACTGGACCATGGGCCTTCCATTCTACTCCCATCTCCTAAATGCTGATATCACATCTATCATTTCTGCTGGCAGCTTGTTCTACCCTCTCACCATTGAGTAAAAAAAAATCCCTTCTGGTTCCTCCTAATATTTCACCTTTCACCCTAAACCCATGACCTTTAGTTCTAGTATCACCCACCAACAGTGGGAAGGGCCTGCTTGCATTTACCCCATCTCTATCTCTCATAATTCAGTATACCTCTATCTGTTGGGATAGCAGAGTTAGCACAATGCTTTACAATTCAGGTGACCTGGGTTCAATTCCCACTGCTGTCTGTGCGGAGTTTGTGCGTTCTCCCTGTCACAGTGTGGGTTTCCTCTGGGTGCTCTGGTTTCCTCCCACAGCCCAAAGACCTAGTGGTTGATAGGCTAATTGGTCATCCTGTGATTAGGCCAGGATTAAATCGGGGAAGCATTAGAGTTGAAGAGGCTGATCTTGACAAAGAAATAAAAGAATCTCTTCACGTTCTCCTGTGCTCCAGGGAATAAAGTCCTAACCTATTCAACAGGCATAAAGTCGATGGGCCAAACAGCCATTTTCTATATTTTAAGGAAATATTATGAAGGAAGCCCTGAGTTTAAAGAGCGTCTGGAGAGAGGTGGAGAGGTTGAGGTGTAGAGAAACGCCTCCAGGAAGCTGGGCTGAGGTGGGGCAATTAAAAGCCAGGAGATCAGCAGTGGGGGGGGTGGGGAGGTGGCGTGTGTAGCGATCCCACGGGGGAAGAAGGATAATGGTGACTGTAGAGACTGGGAGCGTGAGGCGGAGGCAATGCCTGGTTTTGGAATTAATGTGTCTATGAACTTGCAGTGGTGTAGGGCGGCTGTCTCTCGGAACCAGATCACCAGATTCTACCACTCGCCTACACTCTCGAGGTGATTTACAGTGACTGAACAACCTACTGATCTACGTTGATAGCAATGTGGGAGGAAGCGAGGGAGGTTGGGAGAAATCCCACATGGTCATGGGGAGAAGGTGCAAACTCAATGCTGACATATGCCAATTCCACCTGCACCATCACTGTGCCAAACAGATTGACCCTGGGCCCCTTCAGACTGCATCCTATCCTCCTGTTCCCTGTACACAGCACGGCCGTTTCAGTCGGACAGAATGCAGGATCACTCTGACCAGACTTTTCCCTCGGGCTGTTGTTCAGCACCTTTCGTCCTCAGGTAAAGTTACCGAGAAGCCACCTGGGGAGATACTGGGACCAGTGAGCCTAGACCCTAAAGCTTGGACAAAGAGCTGAGCTTTCAGAGGGATGTGAGGAGGGGATTCCGGATCTTCGGAGCCTCGCAGCGGAAGGCTAGGCTATCAATGAGGAGGCCTGACAATGCCATTCCACTGAAGTCAGCCCTTCTATATCGTCAGTTCAAGATTCTCAATCGGGTCTCTGTTCTGGTTTCCTATAGGGTCCTGCCCATCATTTTCCTGCAGTTCCACTCCCCCTTTCTCCTCTCCTACCAGGTTCTTTCTTCATCCCTTTACCTCTTCACCTATCACCTGCCAGCTTCTCACTTCATCCCCCCTTCCCCAACCCACCGATCTTCCACCTCATCTGGCTTCACCTGTCACCTGCCAGCTTGTACTCCATCTCTTGCCTCCCACCTTCTTATTCTGGGCACCTCCCTTTCTTTCCAGTTCCGATGAAGAGTCTTGGTGGGAAATGTTGGCTGCTTAACTCTTTTCCATTGATGCTTCCTGACCTGCCGAGTTCCTCCAGCATTTTGTGTGTGTGTGTGTGTGTGTGTTGTTCTGCTGTCTTGGTATCCTCTGGGGCAAACTATTCAGCCAGGCACAATCCCAACGCTCCCCTCAAACCACAGAGCCTGATAACACAGACCTGGTCCAAGACCCAGAGGCATGGACAACTGAGATGAGACCATCAGTTGTGCCAAGCCACCTTGGAAGCTTCAAGTTAACTCATTAAGTGAGCAGGGAAGTTAAAAAGCTTGTGTCTCACATGGTTTCCAGGAAATGGCCAGTTGTCTTTGAAAGCCATCAGAGATGTCTTTCAGGGAAAGAAATATGCGGTCTTCCCCCATGCGTAAATAAGACGGACTCTTGACCGCATCTAGGTGCTCACCGTACTTCCTCTGTAACTGTAATACTCTATTCAGTATTCTGCTGTGGTTTTACACTATATCAGCTTGATGCACTGCTGTAATCTGTACCTTGCTACATGTGTCAATAATAAACCCATTTACTCCAGCTCCAGCACGAATGGGCAATAACTTCTGGCTTTGCCAATGCTCCACACTCCCAACCACGGGCAAGTTAAACAGCATCAACTGATGAATACACACAGGGCTGGAGGAACTTAAGGCAATGCATCCAGAAGATAATAAACAGAAGAGGTTCTGCAGATGAAGGAAGTCTCGAGCATCACACTCAAAGTGTGATGGGAACTCAGCAGGTCAGGCAGCATCGGTCGACGTTTCTGGCCAAGACCCATCATCAGGACTGGAAGTGGGCGGGGGGGGGGGGGGGGAGAAGAAGTCAACAAGTCGTTATACGTGTTGCTTCCAGAAGATATCACCTTGCCCCTTCCTAATGTCTGTACACTACGAACCTTCCTTTACTCTGTCCAACCACATGACTGTAGATGTTTTCCATTCACCTGATACGATACAGGCCCTTCAGCCCATTGGGACCATGCTGGCTCCTAGTCCCATTCCCCTCCTTATCTCCCTGTGCTGCTCTCACAAGCCCATCTACTCTCCCTGATTATTTCATCCTCACCTCCAACTGGGGGCACATTGAACTTTGAAATTTGAACTTCATTATCACCAACTAACATTCACTCAGTTTGTGATATACATCACACAGACAGGCCCTTTGGTCCGACCAGCAAACACACTCATCTTTGAGGTGTTGGGGGGGGAAATTGGAGATCCAAGGGAAACCAACATGGTCACTGGGAGAACGTGGAAACTCCACAGACGGCATCAGAGGTTGGGATTGGACTAGGGTCACTGGAGGTGTGAGACAGCCTCATTACCCTCCGTACAGTCTCACCATCCTCGCGAGTTCCATTGTAAGATCTTTGGACCATGGCTACAATGGAAGATGCCCATGTAAACATCTCACCGATGGCTTTAATCTCATCCTGGCAAGATATAGAAAACCTTCCATCTTAACTTTTTACTTCCCACTTGCAGTTTGGCAGGTGAGCTCACATGGCTGAAAATCTCACTGACAAGCGTGTATGTTACTGTGCAAAACAGTCTGGGTTACTTGTAAATGAAAGAATGACTTTCCTGTTGTCCTAAATTCAAAAATAGCTCAATTAAATCTCATATATAATCTGATTTTTTTTTGCATCTGTATTTTATCAGCAGGCAAACACAGAAACTTCAGCAATGAGACGAAGCAGCAGCAACTCACGGACCCTGTACAGATTACAATCTTGAGGCAAACCCCAGGGTCTGACAAGGGGTCACCTTGGAATCTGTGGGAGGCCAGTGCAGAAACCGCCGGGGCCTTGGCAGAGATAGTTAAACCATCCTTGGTGACTGGTGATCAGAGGATAGATAATGCTGTTCAGCTATTTAAGAAAGGCACTAAGAATGAACGAGAAAATGATAGGCTGGTGAACCTGATATCAGAAGTGGGAAAGTTATTGGAAAGTTTTTTAAGGACCGGATATATAAATACTTGGCTAGGTAGGGACTGATTAGTAATAGTCAACTTGACTTGGTCCGTGGTAGGTCATGTCTAACCAATCTTAGAGTTTTTCGAGGAAGTTACTAGGACAACGAGTGAAGGCAAGGCATGAATGTTGTCTATATGGACTTTAGTGAGGGCTTTGACAAGGTGTTGGCCAGGAAGGTTCAGCTGCTCGCCAGTCAAGATGAAGTGGTAAATTGTGTTAGACGTTGGCTTTGTGGAAGAAGCCAGAGGGTGGTAGAGGATGGCTGCCTCTCTGACTGGAGGTCTATGACCAGAGAAGTGCCACAGGGATCGGTGCTGGGTCTGTTGTTTGTCATCTACTTCAACCATCTGGATGATAATGTGGTTAATTGGGTCACCAAGATTGGGGGCATGGTGAACACGAGGAAGACTATCAAAGCATGCAGTGAGATCTGGACCAGATGGAAAAATGGGCTGAAAATGGAAGGTGGAATTTAAAGTAGACAAGGGTGATGTCTTGCACTTTGGGAGGACCAACCAGGGTAGGGCTTACACAGTGAACCGTAGGGCACTGAGGAATGAGGTAGAACAAAGGGATCTGGGAATACAGGTCAATAATTCATTGAAAGTGGCACTATGGGTAGATAAAGTCATAAAGAAAGCTTTTGGCACATTGGCTTTCATGGATCAAAGCATTGAGTGCAGCAGATGGGATGTTGAAGTTATAAGTAACATTGGTGAAGCCTAATTTATTTATTTATTCTGTAGAAAGTAAAAGATTGAGGGGAGATTTGATAGAGGTATACAAAATTATGAGGGGTATAGATAGGGTAAATGCAAGCAGTCTTTTTGGGTGAGACAACAACTAGAGATCGTGGGTTAAGGGTGAGATATTTAAAGGGAACACAAGGGGAAACTTCTTCACTCAGAGTTTGGAATGAGCTGCCTGCATAAGTTGGATAGGTACATAGATAGTAGGGGTATGGAGGGCTACAGTCCTGGTGCAGATTGATGGGAGTAGGCAATTTGGAGGGTTTGGCATAGACTAGATGGGCCAAAGGGCTTGTTTCTGCGCTGTGGTTTTCTATGACTCTAATGTGCAAAGGCCTATTGAGGTCCACAGAAAGCAGAAAACCTCTCAGATTGGAAATAACAGATTAAGATTGTTTATTGTCATTTAGAAACCACAAATGCAATGCAGTTAAAAAATGAGACAACATTCTCCAGAATGATATCACAAGCATATGACAAAACAGACTACACTAGAAAAATCCACGTAACGTTTGGCAATCCCCAATCCAGAATCCGGAGAGGCTGCTGCGTATTAATATCGCGCTACCGTCTTAGCGCATTCCCCGGAAAGGAGCTCCAAATCCACCAGACAAAACAAGACAAAAAACTAAAGCTACAAGACCTGCACAAAACCACATAGTTACAACAGTGCAAACAATAACATAATTGATAAAAAACAGACCATGGGCACAGTAAAAATAGACCAAAGATGTTAAAGGACTATAAGTTCAAAAGAAATCACCACACAGTTTCCACAAGTCCCCAGGGTCCCAATAGACTCGTCATCCCAAGCCAGCTGCAGAAGGGAATACCCCCGCTATGGACTTCCACGGCGCCGCCCGACTCAGCCTCGCAGACGCAGCAAACACCGAAAGCTCCATCAAACCCAGCCTCGCAGACACACCGAAAGCAACCTGACCGCAGTGGACTCCAAGTCCGTCAAACCTCCGAGCCGATGACCATCCCCTCCGGTACAGCTTCTCCGAGCACCATCCTCTGCCGAGCGTATTAAGACGGCCCCGCCAACGGCCAATGGCAACGTGACCCCAAGGACTGGGGGCCTGTTCTTCCCAGCAGAGTCCTGGACCTCACAGCAGCAGCAGCAACGAAGAAGGTCTTCCCGGAGATTTCCCGAAGTTCCTCCGTGCTTCCACATCCGTTTTCAATCGATTATGATTGCGCATGGCACCCTGCTTCACAAATAACAGATAATCAGCTCCGGAGTGGCCGCGGCATGCTGCGTCGTGCCGCCATTTTGGAATAACAGTGGGCATTTGGACCATGTCGTGCTGTTGCTGCCTGAATGCAGGCTGTTAACTGGTAGCCCTGCCAAGCCCAGAGGACCTGTGCCACTGAGCATGGTCTTGTTTTTGCAGCTTGTCGACTGAGCGATTGATGGAAAACTTGTTAGGAGAAGAGCAGAGACAAGTATCACTGTCATGTACTTTTGTTATAAAGTACTTTATAATCCTTGGGGCACGTTGTATCTTTGAATGTGGTTTGGATGGATATGCTGTATGTGGTTCAGATAGATATCCTCTATGTCAGGAGTTCCTAACCTTTTTTATGCCATGGACCCCTACCATTAACTGAGGGGTCTGTGGATCCGTGTTGGGAACCCCTGCTCTGTGGTTCTGTGTATGTAGTCACTGCCAGGAGACCTGACAGCACGGAGAATTCTGATGATACCCAACAGGTCAGACAGCATCTGTTGAGGGAGGAACACAGTTACCATTTCAAGAGCAAAATCCAAAACATTAGAGGAACCTAGTGGGTCAGGCAGCTTCTGTGGAGGGAAATGGACAGTTGACGCTCAGGTCAAGACCCTTCACCTGGACTGTGTGACTGGTTATTACAGACGCAGGGTTTCAACGTTCGTCATCACTGTCCGTTTCCCTCCACGGATGCCGTCTGACCTGCTGAGTACAGGTGTCCCCCGCTTTACGAATGTTTGCTTTACACCACTGTGCTTTTACAAAAGGCCTACATTAGTAACCTGTTTTCGCATTACAAAAAGGATTTTCACTTCTACAAAAACCTTTGCCTGTTTTTAAGCTCCAGTTTGCAGCATGTGGGGTCTTCTCTCTCCGCAGGCGCTGCCTAACCTGCTGAGCAAATCCACCACCTTCTGTCTGCAATACAGACTTCCAGCACTGGCAGCTATTTCCCCCGGAGATTTCCCGGGCTGGCCCTTCGTGTGAGATCTGGCGGACTGTCAATCGAACACCCCATTCAAAAGACTTCACTTCTGCCCCCTCCTCCCTCTGTACAGCTCCGGAACCTAGTTCAGAGCTGTCTTTAGTCTTGACTTAAGTTGCAGGTTTCTGTCTCTGGGATAATGTTCCACATGGGACCCCAGCATAAACAACCCCTGCGGGTGGAAGATGGTGATGTAACCATGAAGAGGAGAGAGGGAGGGGTTGCACTCGGGGGGGGGGGGGGGTGGGTGGGAGAACAAATTATTGGAAGCATCTTATTCCTGCTGCCAATACCATCAGCTTTCAATTTGAGTCTCTTTACTGAAACTCCCAAAATATAGCTGAGATGTATTGACAGCAAGAGGAGTCAGTAGATGAGATTCCAGGACGAGAATAGAACGACGCTGATTGAGCTGTTAACTAGTGCTCTAGAGGACTGTGACTAGATCCGTTTCATACGCTTTACCTCTGTGTACTAACATATCAAATTAAGATTGATATATCTTGACAGAGGATGAGTTATTTAAAGGAAGTCTTTTTTTTTCCTGGCATTGCAGAACTCCTGTATCCTAACAGTAAGCTGCACAGCAGGATGTCATAAGCTGGGCACTGGGAACGGACCCAAACACAAGACACAGACACTGAAGTACTGGGAACTGGACTGGACTAGAGTCAGGGATGAGACAGGACACGGACTAGGAGCTGGGACAAGAACACAGACTTGGGCTGGGACTTTGGCTAGGAAAGCAGGACCAGGACAAGGAACTGGGAACTAGGAGCCTGGGCTTGGACTCGGAGCCAGAGTCTGGACAAGGACCCAAACCCCAGAACCAGGGAAGGACATGACATGGCTACAGGACTGGACAAGGCTTGGCTGTAGGACTGGACATGGAGCACCTGCACAGGACAGTGTCAGTCTTGAGAGGGACGTGGAACACGGAGCTGGGACCCCTCCTTAGGAACAGGACTTGGGGCCAGGACTCCTCCTAGGGAGCAAGACACAAGGCCAGGACTCATACACAGAACACAGAGAGATGGTTCCCAACACAAGGTAGCAGCAAACAGCCAGACCTACCTAGCAAAGCATGGGCACAGAGACAGCTTCAAATAAGAATAGACAGTTCCTTATCTAGGCACAGCAAGGCTCCAGTCTTGCTCCAGCAGTAGAACTTGACAGCAATACAGGCAAGGGTTAGGGCCAAGGCTCCAGAAGAAAGGTGAAGGGAACAATCCAGCAGATCAGAAGCTACTTATGTAGCCAGCCCAAAATGAGAATCAGGCGCCTCAATTAGAGCACCCAACGGAACAAGGGAAAACCGGAAAACCTGGAATACGGAGCAATGGACCAGACCATGAACCGGAATACAGACGTCATGGACTGGACCATGACACAGGAGTTACAGCAGGCGAGCTGGCGAGTGGGTAGGCCTTTCCATTGTCGTGAGTGGTTTGTAGAATGGGAAACAAAAGCCAGCAGAACACAAGAGCAGGCCTTTTGGCCCATCATGTCTGTGCTGAACATGATTCCGATCTGACCTTTCCCATTTCCTGGCACATGGCCCACTCCCCTCCATCCCCTGCTGTACACGTGTCCGATTGCCCCACGGCAGTGCACGTCAGACGCCTACCACTCTCTGTAAAAACTTGCCTTGCAAGTCTTCTTTTAATATTTAACTTCTAGTACTTGACTTTCCCAAATGGGAAAAAGGGCTCCATTTTCCAGATCCGTGCTTCTCCTAATTCTATAAACCTCTATCAGGTCTCTCCTCAATCCACCACTTCAGAGAAAACAGTAGAGATGTGACCACCTTCTCCTTATTGCCCATGCCCTCAAATGCAGGAGATACATCTCTACCAAAGGAGGGGCAAGGCGCTCCTCCCCTCCGCTAGCCTACAGGGCACCCTTGGGCAAGATGTAGCACCTGCTTAACCCTCCTGATCAGGGTCACATGGGGGCAGGTGCTGGACGGTCGTATGAGCAGCCGGTGCAGATCATAAGTCCTGGCTTTGTGAGCACTGATGACAGGCAGGCAATCTCTGTAGAATACTGATAAATGGCTGTGGTCACTCATCTTGTAAAGGCACCGCCCAGAAGAAGGCAATGACAAGTTACTTCTGCAGAAAAATTTGCAAGGAACTTTGAACACACCAATTAAAGCTATCTCCCACATGTTTGCTTTTATTGCATTGATATGCAGCTGTGCACAGACAAAAAATTGCCGATGAGCACTGACCTGAATGTCAGAAAACATCATGAACTGCACCGACAGTTACAGGATGGAACAGCGAGAGTTAAACAGCACGGGAAGTCCAACCAGACACTCACAAATGCGTAAGTCAAAGAGGTGCAGCATTTAAAGTGAAAACACCATGGCAATGGCTTCAGTCAGGAAAGATGATGAATTTGATAACTCTAGTAAAGGCTGGGAATTGTATATCAAGAGGATGGAACGGTATTGCAACGCAAACAACATGAAGGAGCAGAAGAAAGCCCCTACACTTCTTAGCTTAATGGGCCAAAGAACATACAGTCTCTAACACAAATTAGAAACCTCTGCAAAAACAGCAAGCAAGGCTCTTGACAAAATTATTACAATTTTATAAAATCACTTGAGCCCTAAACTGCTGGTAATAGCTGAGAGGTTTAGATTTTACAAAAGGAACCAGTCAAAGGATGAAAGCATTTACATTGTAGAACTGTACAAACTTTCCCAGTACTGTGACTTTAGAGATGAACTTTCTGATGCATTAAGGGACAGGCTTGTATGCGGCATGCATAGTCAAAGCACACAAAAGAAGCTACGATCCAAAAGAGATCTAACATTAGAATGGGCATTGACTATTGCAATATCGTTAGAGACTGCAGCAAAGGATGCAGCAGAACTACAGCAAAGGAGGTTAGAATGTGAAATGTGCAAAATGTCCCTGAATAGCGCGAAAAGCCAAAGATCCGCCCATGATGCGAATGACTGTTGGTTCAAAGGAAAGGTCTGCAGAAAGTGTCACAGACAAGGTCACAGAGAGAGTGTGCAAGGCAGACAAAAAGCACAAAGGAGTGAAAAGTCTCAAATGCAAAACTAACCAAATGTATAAAGTTACCGAATGTAAAACTGAATCAAACAACACAGTTTGACAATGGTGAACTGTCACACCTGGAACTGCATAGTATAACTGAAGCAGATCACAAGATCATCTGGATTGTAATAGATGCGTCTGGTGTAAAACTGAAAATGGAGCTGGATACGGGGTCAGCTTTGTCCACAATTCCAGATGCTGACTACAACAGACTGTTTCCTTAGAGAAGACCTCAGTGATGCTGAAGACTTGGGCAGGTGTAAAAGTGTCTCCCAAAGGCAAACTGAAAACAAATGTGATGTACGGAGGCCAAACACTGCAGTTAGAGTTTTTTGTGTTGAAAAGTGAGGGCCAGCACTTTTTGGATGAGAATGGTTGAGAAAAATCCAACTACACTGGCACTCAGTCAAAGCTGTCAGTGTGACACATAAAGGCAACAGCAGCCCAAATAGTAGAACCAACCAGAGACTGGCACAGATGCTTAAAGCTAATGAGAAGGTGTTTGAGAAGGAAACTGGTAAACTCAAAGGCATGAAGGCCAAAATTGAACCGGTTGAAACAGCAACACCAGGATTCCATAAAGTGTGTCCAGTGCCTTACGCACTATGTCCTAAAGTGGATGCTGAACTTCAGAGCTTGGAGGCATCTGGAATTCTCTCCAAAGTTGAGTAGAGTGTTTGGGCCATGACCATTGTCCCAGTGATGAAGAAAGGGAAGGCTGGAGCCGTTCGCATATGTAGGGATGTCAAGGGCAGCATCAGCCCAGTGTGGTGAAACATGCAGAGTCCTCTGCCATGAATGGAAGACACTTTTGCAGCTCTGGCAGGCAGGAAGAGGTTTTCAAGATCGACTTGTCACAAGCCTATCTTCAAATGGAGATTGAGGAGTCAAGCAGGAAGTTCCTCAAAGACAAAACTTACAAGGGACTTTCCCAGTATAATCATCTTGTTTTTGGCATCACATCAGCTCCAGCAACAGTGCAGGGCAGTATAATGATTAATAAATAAACAGACAATAAACAAGACAATAGGCACAGTAGAGGACAAATTTCAATATAATAATAAATGATGCAGATGTCAGACTAGACTCTGGGTATTGCGGAGTCTGATGGCTTGGGGGAAGAAACCGTTGCACAGTCTGGATAAAAATAAATAAAAATGAACATGTAAAGGGTGGCAAGGTAGCGTAGTGGTCAGCACAACGCTTTACAGTACAGGCGACTTGGGTTCAATTCCCGCTGCCGCCTGTAAGGAGTTTGTACTTTCTCCCCGTGACCGTGCAGGTTTCCTCCGGGTGCTCTGGTTTCCTCCCACAGTCCAAAGCTGTACTGGTTGGTAAGTTAATTGGTCATTGCAATTTGTTCCGTGATTAGGCTGGGGTTAAATCAGGGAAATGCTGGAAGGGCTGAAAGGGTCTATTTGTTGCTGTAATTTAATAAATTTAATGAATAAATAAATTTAAAAAAAGACAAAAGGGCGTTAGCTAAAAGCAAGGTTAATTAAGTAGGTTTTGAGCTGCTGTCTAAAAGTGTCAACTGATTCTGCCTCCCTCATAGCTTTAGGTACGTTTCCAGGTCATGTTCACCCTGGACAATGGCTTTGTAAGTAGTGAATTCCCCTGCCGCTGCCCTCAGTGGAGGGGCGCACAATGACGAATTGGCAGCTTCCTCTACAAACGTAGACACTGCACTCTTTAACGGCAAGGCTGATGATGCAGTCGGCTGGATATGCTGCTTAAATAGAGGTTCTAATCATGCCTGTAACTCAGCCACATTATCGTTGTCATGTCATCTCAATTAAATTGAATTTAACCAGCCCCAAAAGAATAGCATTTCTCCATAACATTTGTGTTATATTTAACATAACATTTTGATATTGCAGGAGCTTCCTAATTAGTTCCACTCTCCTAATCCTTCTCGACAGCTTGTACTATTTTAGATTTATTATTACAACTGTCCTTTTCCTGATTATAACACTCTGTGCAAAAATAAACTCTCCTCTCTTGCCAATTACGTTAAATTTATGCCCTCTGGTACTGACTCCCTATTTACTCCATGAAATCTCACATTGTTTTGAAAGAGAATCACTCCCCTTCCTTATCCAGACTCTGTACCCTTGCCCAGGCTTTGACAACCTTCATGAACTGTTACAACAAGGGAGAAGGGGCTGTTGTACAAGCCCTGCTCGCTATACTCTGTGTCCACTTTATTAGGTACACCTGCTCGTTAATGCAAACCTAATCAGCCAATCATGTGGCAGCAACTCAATGTATAAAAGCATACAGACAGGATCAAGAGGTTCAGACCAAGCATCAGAATGGGGAAGAAATGGGATCTAAGTCACTTAGACTGTTGGTGTCAGATGGGGTGGTCTGAGTATTTTAGAAACTGCAGATTTCCTGGGATTGTCACCACAACAATGTCTAGAGTTTACAGAAAATAGTATAAAATGAACCAAAAAAAAAACATACATACAATAAAGTTCTGTGGGGGTAAAAGAGATCTCGTTAGTGAGAGAGGTCAGAGGAGAATGGCCAGATTGGTTCAAGTTGACAGAAAGGTAACAGTAACTCAAATAAGCACACATTATAACAGTGCTGTGTAGAAGAGCATCTCTGAACACACACCATGTTGAACTTGGAGTTGACGGGCTACAGCAGCAGAAGACCGCAAACATATTCTCAGTGGCCATTTTACTAGGCAGGGAAGGTTCCTCTCCCTGGTTGGAACTTCTATGTACTGATTGAGAAAACTACCCCGTCTAGCCCTTTTACAGTATGGGACAATACATTGAAAGTTCAAATCGCTTCCTATCACAACCCATATGTTTCTTGCAACACTTTGCGATCTCTTTACAAATTTGCTTCCCTAAATCACACGGACAGCTGGGTGGTCTGTAATATAATTCCATCAATATGTTCAAATCTTTCTTATTCCTCAGTTCTACCCATAAAGTCTCACCAGACAAGTTCTCCAGTCTGTCCTGACTGAGCACTGCCGTGACATAGTAATGCCACCCTCCCCTATTTGATCCCTCCCGCTCTGTCTCACCTAAAACAACAGAATTCTGGAGCACTGAGATGCCAGTCCTCCCCTCTCTGTAATCAAGTACATTTTTATATATTGCTTTGTACTGCAAAAAGACAATTTTCATGGCATACTATGTCAGTGGTACTAAACCAGATTCTGAAACATTTAAGACCATTGCCTTAATGGTAAATGTGACTGCTGATTTGCACAAAGCAAGGTCCCCAAGCAGAGAAAACAAGAAGCTCGGTGTGCACAGGTCAGCTGCTGCATCTCAACCATAACTGCCTCGGGAAATATTTCATTGGCCGTGAGCTGAGACACCCTGAGGTTGTGAGAGTTCCAAGAAGAACTCAAGAGTTCCAAGCTGGGTTTATTGGCACGTGGACCACACGTGTATATGCACAGGTACAATGAGAAACTTAACTTGCAGCAACATTGCCGGAGAGAAGCTGTATTCTCTAGCAAAGCTTAAATCAGACAAAATTAGGCTTTCTTCTGATGGAGTGAACTGCAAACAATCTCCAGCAGGCTGAGCAGCATCTGTGGGAGGGAACTGCAATGCTGCCTATAACTTCCACCCCACAGATGCTGCTCGGCCCACTGGTTATCTGTTCCAGCCTCTGCAGTCTCTTGTGTCTCTACTGCGATTTAGTGAGCTTGGTTGAGAGGTAAACGTTATCCAGAACAAGGCGATCTTTCCATCACTCCCAGAGACACTCTGTCCTCACGAGGAGCCAATAATCTCGGAGAGTAGTTCCCCACCCGCCTCTCAGGACTGTCCGAGGTTTTACGCTACAGGACGAAACTGACAACGGGGTAAGTACGGCAGACTGCGCTGCGATTTGCCACCCCAGCCGCAAGCCCGCGGCATCAGGTCTCCGCGATGGACAATGCAGTCGGACGGTGGGTCCGATGCTTTCCTTAGCTGGAGGAAATTGGAACAGATTAGTGTTAATACGGTGCCAGAGACGGGGTTCAATCCTGCCGCGGTCTGTAAGGAGTTTGCACGTTCTTCCTGTGACCCAGTGGGTTTCCTCCGGGTGCTCTGGTTTCCTCCCACGGTCCAGAGATGGACCAGCCGCTAGGGTAATTTGTCACATGGGTGTAATTGGGCAGTGCGAGTTCGTTGATCTGGAAGGGCCTATAACCGTTGTGTCTGTGTGGGACCATGTATCAATTAAATAAACACGTACGTTGGCGATGGGTTTAACTGATGTGTTCACATTACAGCGGGACAGCGAGAGAGAACAGTGCACGTGCATAGATTAACAGATCAATATATAGTACTGGGGGGGGGGGGGTCATTGCTCTAAAAAAAACATAGATCCATACATTACACTTCCTTCCCATTTTGATTAATGCAACATGAAACTGTATTACAAAACATTCAATTTCCCTTTCATAAACCCAAATTCCAAACAAACATGCTTTCTCAGTAACAGTCCGTAACTAACTTCACAGTTCTAAAGGTTCGGTCTTTTGGGTGGCGCTCTGTTTCTTTCCGGATAGAGTCCAATCAAGCCTCCTGCAAAAGTGTTGTCTGTTTTCTGTCAAAGTCGAGGTCCTTGTTCGGTCAGGATGGGCGGAGGGTTTGTACGAATATGGAAGCATCTTCAGGAGGCGAAGGAACTTTAGCGTGTTCTCTTCGACTCTCACCAATTTTTACAGAACACATCCTATCCAGATGTATCACAGTTGCTATGACAACTGCTTTACCCAAGACCAGAAGAAACTGTAGGGAGTTGTGGACACTGTCCAGTCCTTCACCCATTCCTCCACTGACTCTGTTGTCATTTCTCACTGGCTTGAGATATCAAAACATAATCAAAGACCTCAATTATTCTCTTGTCTTCCCCTTTCCCATCAGGTAGAGAGAAAAATGCTTGAGAGCACATACCAGAGTCCAGGACAGCTGCTCGTACGACCATCCAGCACCTGCTCCTGTCATCCTGATCGGGAAGATAATCAGGTGCCCTGCAGGCCAGCAGAAGGAAGGAGCACCTTACACCTCCTTTGGTAGAGACATACCTCCACCCTGTCACCCACAATAATCAGTGCCAGTGTCAATACCAGGATCGGAGGAGTCAGACAGTGCCTGTGGAACTGGTGTCTGGGGTAGTGGCAGGAGCTGTCTGAGAGACTCAGTAATCTGCTCCTGTCCCTGAAGAGAGGCAGTGACGGGAGATCGGTAACAACTCATTGTCTACACAAAGCAGCTCACCATGTCTTGTGTCCTCCTCGTTCCTGAAGGCACCTCTTCTCTCTAACACAAGTCTTTTACTTCCAATCAAGCATCATTTTCTAAAAGGTTATACAGGAGGCCATTTGATCCATCTGTCCCATGCTGGTATCTATGCAGAGTGTGTGATTTCCTCCCCCTCCCAACAGAGGTCTGTGAAGAGGCCATCTCATTGACTATTTCTGGGCCCCTGTCACTCTCACAGCCTCACATGGTGTTAATGACGCCAAGGGAAAGTGAGGGTGTTGGCAGCTCGTTTGCACGCACCAATCATGGCTCATTTACACCCTCACGTGTGTGGATACAGGCCATGCAGCGAGGTAATGAGGACCGATTCAAGGGCATCTTGAGGGACAGCCACCCAATCTGCTAGGCTAAATGTGCCCGGAATTGGAGGTGACAGAGCAGAGTGAGGGTGACAGGTTAAAGCTGAAGTAACAGGGTCAAGGTCACAGGTTAAAGGTAAAATAACAGTGGCAAGGCATAAGTTATAGGTGATAAGTTATAGGTGGTAATCGTGGGAATGGGCCAGTGTTAAGGTGGAGAGTTTGGCTGGACCGGAGAGTTAAGGTGGACCAGATGGAGGGGAGAATCATTTTAAGAGGGTTTGTTTGCAGTGTGGTGTTCCGACACCTAGACTTTCCAGTGCCCAGTGACCAATAAGGGGGCAGCCTTTAGTGTGGGGTAAACTGACACCTCCTGGAGACCTGGTCCTGCCGGTCCGGGTAATGGGACTGTGTGAGTTCGGACACTATCGAATCAGGACTGTCTGGGAACAGAGGGAAGCTCTGTAAGTTCAGGAGAGGACCAAGGAGATGTCTGAGAAGTTCTGGACGACTTGCAGCTCAGCTTAAGGAATCTAGCCACTAGGAAGGGAAAGCCTTGAAGCCTATTCCCAGGGAGAGGGGTGGGCAAGGACCATCTGTAATGTCTCGCTGCTGTCACCTGAGGGTACAGACCGGGATTTGGACTGATTTGTCCACTGTTCCTACAAATAATCTTGGAGAGCCTAGAGGACGGACCCTGAGGTCAGTTATCTCACCCCCACCACCTGGGAAGCCTCAGGAGTCGTCCTCGGAGGAAGATCCAGAGGAGACAGCAAACCCAAACTGGTTGAAATCTCTTCCATCTGCAGGAGGGCTTCAACAAGGGAAAGGCCTCGACTCTTCCACCATATTGTCCTTACGACTGTGCTGTAGACCTGCTGCCCAATACTTTCCCCCCCGCGGGGGTCGTTGATAGGCACTCTCAGGCCTGGAAAGAAGCGAATGGAAGAGTATATAAAGGAGGCTCTTGGTACAGGTTTCATTCAGCTGTTCAACTCACCAGCTGGTGCAGGCTTCTTTTTCATATAAAAGAAAGGTGGGAGCCTGTGGCCAACAATTGACTACAGGGGATTAAATCACATAACAGCCAAGACTTGTTATCCACCTCTGCACATGAATACAGCCTTTGAGGTGCTTCCAGGAACAAGAGTATTCACAAAACTAGACCTACAATCTGGTCCGTATAAGGGAAGGTGATGAGTGGAAGACTTTATTTAATACACCGACAGGGCACTATGAATACCTGGTTACGCCCTTCAACCTAGTGAACTCTCCAGCCATTTCCCAGGCCTTTATAAACAACGTGCTCCATAAGTATGCCTTCGTCTACTTAGATGATGTCCTAATCTTCTCAAACTCCAGAGGAGCATGTCGCTCATGGTGGGGACATTGTAAACAGGCCTCTAGACCATGGACTTTATGTCTCACTGGAGACGACTGTTTTATTTTTGAGCTTCATCATTTTCAGTGGCGACCTCAAGATGGACCCTGCCAAGACCCAGGCGGTCAGAGACTGGCCACCTCCACCCAGTATCAAACAGGTCCGACAATTCATTGAGTCTGCAGACTTCTGCTGGAAGTTCATCCAGAACTGCAGCTTGGTGGCAGCTCCACTGACGGTGCTAACTGAGAAATCCAAGGACCTTTTTGTCTGGCCTGCTGAAGCAGAGGCTGCTCTTGCAGAGCTTAAACAGCAGTTCACATCAGCTCCCCCGGTGGTTTCCCCTAACCCGTGCCTTCCCTTCATCGTGGAGGTGGATGCCTCAGACATTTAACTGCTTTGATTTCATCCTGACTTACTGACCGGGGTCAAAGAACCAGAAACCAGATGTCCAGTCCTGCCGGTTTGATGAACCGGAATGCGAGGAGCAGCCTACCACCATTTTGCCCCCAAGCCACGGTGATAGAACCAATCCACCGGAGAATCACAGGCTCAAGTGCAAGGGGGTGTTTCTGAGAACGGCCTTCCAGGTCAGCTGTTTGGCCCAAGTCCCGTCCAGTTCCAGGTACTCCAATGGGGGGATTCATCAAGAATGACCGCTCACCCAGGGACTGCCAGGACCCTAGAGTTTATCAAGAGAAGGTGTTGGTGGCCCAGGATGATGAAGGAAGTTTGGCAGTATGTGCAGGCATGTGAGGTGTGTGCCCAGAGCAAGGAGCCCTCAAGGACTCCTCCATCCCCTACCTGTTCTGGAAATTCCATGAGCAAACATCTCCATGGACTTTGTCTCAGGTCTTCTGACATCCAAGGAGATGGTCATTGATGGTCAGCATGGTAATTGCTGATCAATTTTCAAAAGCCTGCAAGTTCTTTGCCTTAGAGAAGCTACCATCTGCAGTGGAGATGGCCAAAATTGTCCTAGACCAAGTCTTCAGGATCCATGGATTCCCAGTAGACACTGTCTCGGATTGTGGTCCACAATTTGCATCACATTTCCGGAAAGCTTCCTGTAAGCTGACAGGGCGTCAACAAACCTTTCCTCTGGGTTTCACCCATAGTCCAACAGTCAGATGGAGTGGACCAGCCAAGATTCAGAACATACCCTAAGATGTCTGGCCTCAGAAAGACCTGATGAGTGGTGTGACCATTTGATGTGGGCAGTGATCGCCCACAACACCCTATAGCCTTCGGCTCACAGGATGTCACTGTTCGAGTGCCTCTCTTTCTGGAACAGGAGGCCATGGCTGGGGTCCCTGAGGCTGAAGATCTCATCCAATGCTGCAAGCAAAAATGGATCAGGGAAAGAGAGATTTTTGCAGGCCTTTACCCGGGTGGCAGAGACCGAGTGAACCAAAGGAGAAGACAGGGACCCCCTTTACAACCTGGGCAACAGGCCTAGTGACAGGTCACTCATGACTTGCCTCTCTAGGTGGAATTTAGGAAGTTGGTGCCCAAGTTCATTGGACACTTTCAAGTGCTGAGGAAAGTAAACCCGGTGGATTATAACTTGCACCTTCCCAAGACCCTAAAGCTCAATCCCACCTTCCACAGCTCTAAATAAATCCTATCTGTACCAGCCCTTAGCTCCACTACCATCGATAGGGAACAGGTCTTCACAGCGAGAGGACTGTTCAGGGTGTTCAGCAATACCTCATGGACTGGGAAGGATTGAGGTCAGAGGAGAGGAGCTGGGTGTCCGAAAGGATCCACGGGTACCATCAGGGCCTTTCCCAGCAGCCGGGGCCATCGGGAGTCAGCTGTAGGGGAGGTAGTCCTGTTACAAGACGCACTTAACCATGCCAGCTTCCAAGATTTAGATTCTCCAACTCTCCAGAGTACGGATTTCTGGCGTGGCCCCTTTAAGAGTTCAGGACAGTCCCACTAATTGGTAATCTTGTTTTGGGTGCCAAGAATTGAGGATTTAAGTAACATCTGAACTGAGATTTGGTGCTCAATTGTAAGCCTTACTGGTGTCATCATCTAAGTTTTGTTTGTTCTCAGTTCCAGATCCAGTCTGATACCGTGTCTTGATCCTTCAGATATTCCAGCATTGGGTCCAAGCCTTCCTCATCAAGGTTCTCGTCGCAGAATTATGATGCTATTAAGCTGGAACGGGAGCTCAGACTGAGAATAGATGTACCCAGGGAAATGCAAAATAATGTAGAGGCTGTTTAGTAAGTACTTGCATGGGATCTGGATGGATTTGTCCCAGTGGGGCAGGGAAAGGACGGTGGAGTGAAGGAATCATGGTTGACAGGAGACGTGGAATATCTAGTCAAGAGGAAGAAATAAGCTTGCATTAGATTTAGGAAGCAAAGATCAAACAGGGCTCCCAAGAGTTAAAAGAAAGAAGCTTAAGAATGGACTTAGGAGAGTAAGAAGGCCTTGGTGAGTAGGATTAAGGAAAAACCCAAGGAGTTCTACATGTTTGTGAAGAACAGAAGGATGGGTGGATTGAGGGTAGGACCAATCAGGGATAAAAGTGTCATAAGGGGGCTGTTGGGAATGGACTCAAATGCAGGACACGGACGCTGAAGTACTAGGAACAGGATGGGACAGGTCGCAGGCTAGGCTAGGGAAGCAGGACTAGGACGAGGGACGAGGCCCAGGCTAACTGGGCGTGGACTCCGAGCCCGAGATTGGACAAGGACCCAGAAACTGGGTCTTGACTTGGGCTTGGACTCCAAACCAGGCGAAGACATGATGAGGCCTGGGTTCTTGAGGCTTGAGTAACTCAGAGGCTGGAGCTTTGAGGCAGACTAGGAATTGTACATCGACATAGAGCCAGGACTTATCCTTCGACGAGCCAGGACTCAACTTTCACTCCACACCAAGGCGGGGCCGGACAATCCATCAGGTAACGGCAGAATGGCCTGACTTACCCCACGGAGGCAAGGACAGGACAAGACAGATCATCCACAGGGCAACAGCAGAACAGCCTGACTTACCCCACAGAGGCAAGGACAGGACAAGACAGATCATCCACAGGGCAACAGCAGAACGGCCTGACTTACCCCACGGAGGCAAGGACAGGACAAGACAGATCATCCACAGGGCAACAGCAGAACGGCCTGACTTACCCCACGGAGGCAAGGACAGGACAAGACAGATCATCCACAGGGCAACAGCAGAACGGCCTGACTTACCCCACGGAGGCAAGGACAGGACAAGACAGATCATCCACAGGGCAATGGCAGAACGGCCTGACTTACCCCACAGAGGCAAGGACAGGACAAGACAGATCATCCACAGGGCAACAGCAGAACGGCCTGACTTACCCCACGGAGGCAAGGACAGGAAGAGACAGACACCGAAGAACGACAGACAGTTCCATCCCTGCATCAGGGTTGCTCCGAGTCACAGTTACGGCCAGCAACCTCGGCCGGCTACGTAAACAACTGGTCCCTACCTAGCTCGGAGAGGCTGACAGCCACTCAGCTGGCCCAGGAAACGGCCAAATCCATACCACAATGACAGCTCCGACTACTGACAGCAAGGCTCCAAGAAGCAGTGGTTCTCCAATGTGGCCTAAAGATGGCAAGTGGCTGTTCTAGCCTTCCACCAGCCATTTGCTTCCAGGGAATCTTGACAAGACACCCAACCAACCACACTCAGTCCCAGGGCCACTTATATTCCCAGCCACAAGATGAGCATCAGATGCTGATGATTAAGTCCAACCGAAACAAGGGACAGCCGGAGGACCCGGAGTCCGGAGTCTGCGGACCGGACTGTGAACCGGAGTGCGGTCTTCGGACCGGACCATGACAAAAAGAGGAAACATACAGTACACCTGGAGTCAGGGGATGTTCTTAATGAATACTTTACTTCAGTATTCACCAGTGAAGGGGATCTTCACATTTACGATGACACCGTAAAACAGGTTGAAATGCTAGAACATGTCATTGTTAAGAAAAAGAACTTTTGAAAAACAATTAGGATAGGTAAGTCCTGGGGCCAGATGGGATGCACTCCAGATTACTGAGGGAAGTGAGGGAAGATATTGCTGTGCCTTTGGCAATGAGCTTTGCCTCCTCACTGGCCGCAGGAATAGTACCAGATGATTGCAGGGTGGCAAATGTCATTCCTTTGATCAAGAAAGGGAGCGGGAATAACCCTGGGAATTATAGACCAGTGAATCCTACATCAGCGGTGGGAAAATTATTGAAGATGATTCTGAGACAGGAATGATGAGCTTTTGGAGAAACACAGTCTGATTAGGGATAGTCAGCATAGCTCTCTGAAGGACAGCTCATTCCTCATGAGCCTGATTGAAGTCTTTGAGCTGTGACGAAGCATATTGGTGAAGGTAGAGTAGTGGATGTGGTGTAAATGGATTTTAGTAGGGTGTTTAATTAGGTTCCCCATGAAAACCTCATTCGGAAAGTTGGGAGGCATGGGATCCAGGGAAAATTGACGGTGTGGATACAGATCTGCCTTGCCCAAAGAAGGCAAAGGGTGGTTGTAGATGGAGGACATTCTGCCTGGAGCTCAGAGAACAGTGGTGTTCCACGGGTATCCGTTCTGGGACCCCTGCTCTTTGTGAATGACTCGGTTGAGGAAGTGGAAGGGTGGGTCAGTAAGTTTGCAGATGACATGAAGGGTGCTGGGGTTGTGGGTAGTGTGGAAGGTTGTCGCAGATTATAACGGTGCACTGATAGGATGAAGAGCTTGGCGGAGGAGAGAGAGTTGGAGTGTAACCTGGAAAAAGGTGAAGACATTCATCTTGGAAGGCAGAATGCAAGTTAATATTAGGATCCTTAGCAGTGTGGAAGAATAGTTCACATTCGTAGATCCCTCAAGATTGCCTCACAAGTTGGTAGGTTTATTGAGAAGGCATATGGTACATTGCTCTTTAGTTGAGGGATTGAGTTCAAGAGGTAAAGTTGCAGGTCTGTGAAACCTTGGCGAGACCACGGTCGGAATATTGTGTTCGGTTCTGGTTACCAGAGGAAGGATGTGGAACCTTTAGAGAGGGTGCAGAGGAGATTTACCAGGATGCTATCTGGATTAGAGAGCACAGGCTGAGTGAGCTGGAGTGAAGGAAGATGAGAGGTTCCCATCTAAGCTGGTTCGAGGTTGGCTGGAGGTTGCTGGCAATTGAAGAGGGAGAGGGGCAAAGAGGCTTCACCAAATTGCAAGCAACACACAGAAAATACTGGTGGACCACAGCAGGCCTAAATTGCGACCAGATTCTCAAAGTATGTTTAAGAACTGGGTTATCAGTAATTTTACTGAAGGGTAAAGGAAGAAAAGATTCACGAGGAGAAATAATTGAGGCATTTTTAACCGATTGAGCTTCTAGTAAAGTCCATGGTGGACAGTCATCCCTCTTGATATAATATGACCAGAATGTGGTATTCCTTATATTAGTCGCCCAGTGATGGAATCTAAAATTAGGTAAAGCTAGACCACCATCTTTATTTTTCCTTTGAAGAAAGACTTTGTTCAGCCGGGGTTGTTTATTATTCCACATGTAAGGAGAGAGAATTGAGTCCAAAGAGTTGAAAAAACTCTTCGGAATAAAAACAGCTTTCTTTACATAATATTAGGCAAGCTTGGGAGTATGATCTGAATATGCAAATCTCTGATGAAGATTGGAGTGCCATTTGAAAGTAGTGAATAAGTCATCTTTTTGCGCTCGCCATTCTTTGGAACAATTTAAAGTGGTACATAGAGCCTATTTGTCTAAAGAGAAATTATCCCGTTTTTATTCTATTTCTCCAACTTGTGACAAATGTAATTCAGCCAGTGCTTCGTTAATTCATATGTTCTGGTTATGTCCCAGCTTAGAAGAATTTTGGAAAGATGTATTTTCTACCTTTTCTTAACTTTTTAACATTAACTTTGAACCTAATCCTCTTACTGCTCTCTTTGGTATTCTCGGAACTCAAGATATAACTTTAACTCTCTCAGACTTGTATGTTCTAGCTTTTATCTCACTTATGGCGAGAAGACGGATTTTGCTTAAATGGAAAGCAGTCTCTCCTACTCATATGCAGTGGTTCGAAGACATCATGACTCATCTTAGTTTGGAGAAGATTCGTTGTTCTATTTCTAATTCAGTACAGTACTTTTATACGACATGGGGTCCTTTTATGAACTACTATTCTAACTTGTGAAAGGTTTTTTTTCTATGTAGATGTTATTAATTATGTTACTCTTTGTTAACAACTTGACGACACTTTTTTTAAATTTTTTTTTCCTTGTTCTTACCCATTGGCTTTCTTGGTAGAGGCTAGATTTTTTTTAATATACATAAAATTCCTAATGTATATTCTTTATAAATTTGCAGTATTAGTAATCATTACATGTATGTTACTCAGTCCTATACAGTTCAATTTTTCTATTGTCTGTATTCTGTTAGCAATTTGTTTTATATATATATATACTCTGTATTTGTTATATGTCCTTGTATACATTAATAAAAATATTGAAAGAGGAACACAGCAGGCCAGGCAGCATCTATAAGGAGAAGCTCTGTCGACGTTTCGGGCCAAGACCCTTCGTCAGTCCTGACGAAGGGTCTCAGCCCAAAATGTCGACTGTGCTTCTCCCTATAGATGCTGCCTGGCCTGCTGTGTTCCACCAGCATTTTGTGTGTGTTCTTTGAATTTCCAGCATCTGCAGATTTCCTCGTGTTTACCAAATTGCAAGAGTACCTTTATGTGGGACCAAGAGTAGTGGACAACCACTCCACAGCCTTTTCCCACCCATTCCAAGTCCCATGGCAGTTAGTTACCCCAGGCCTAACCCAGGTGATGGAGAGGAGCAAGGGGGGGGGGGGGTCTGCTGGAACAGTAGCGGGTGTACCAGAGGCGGACTCATTCAGGGAAGGTTCACTAGGTTGGTTCGTGGGATGAAGGGGTTGAAGAACAGAGGAAGCTTGAACTGGGAGGCTGATAGTCACTGGATGTGCAGATTGAGACATAATCTTATTGAAAAATAAACATCTGATACAGTAGGTGCTGAGGGCATGTCTCCCTTCATGGGAATCCAATACCTCTACGTTTTCAAATATCTAATTCTAAACTGGAAAACAAAAACTCTATCTCCTCAAATTCCTCATGAAGTATAGCTCTTGGTGTGCCTTCTTCATGATAGCATCAATGTGTTGGGCACAAGATGGACTGTCTGAGATGCTGCCCCACAAGAACTTGAAGCTGCTCACTCTTTTCACCGATGGTCCTTCAATGCAGATTGGTGTGTGCTCTCCCATCCTCCCCTTCCTGACGTCCAGAATCAGTTCCTTGGTAGCGTTAATGTTGAGTGTGAGGTAGTTATTGCAACACCACAATATAGGAAGGAAATTGAAAACCTGGTTGAATTGGTGCCACAGCAACAATCTCGCTCTGGACGTCACCAAAACCAAAGAGCTAATTATTGTCTACAGGAGGAAGAAATCTGAGGTGCATGAGGCAGCCCTCATTAGGGGATTGGAGGTGGGGGGAGGTGAGTGACTTGAAGTTCTTTAGTGTTACTATATTGGGAGATCTGTCCTGCGACCACAAAGAAGGCACAACAAAGCGTGTTCTGTCTTAGAAGTTTGCACAGGTTCAACATGTCATCTAAAACTTTGACAAACTTATATAGATGCACGGTGGAAAGTATCATAACTGGTGTTTGAAACACCAATGCCCAGGAATGGAAAAGCCTATAAAAAGTAGTAGGTATCTCTCAGTCCATCACAGACAAAGCCCTCCCCGCCATTGACAGCATCTTCAAGAAGCTTTGCCACAAGAAAGCAGCATCCATCATCAAAGACCCCACCGTCAAGGCCAGGCTCTTTTCTTGCTGCTGCCAACTGGAAGGAGGTGCAGGAGCCTTAGGTCCCACACCACCAGGTTCAGGAACAATTATTACCCTTAACCATCACACAACTTTGAACTGATCCCATAACCTATGCACTTACTTTCAAGGGCTCTACAACTCACAAACTCAAGAAATTCTGCAGATGCTGGAAATCCAAAGCAACACACTCAAAATGCTGGAGGAATTCAGCAGTGTCTAGAAGGGTCTCGGACCAAAATGTTGAATGTTTGTTCATTTCCATGGATGCTGAATTCTTCCAGTATTTTGTGTATGCTGCTCTACACTCATGTTCTCAGTATTATTTATTTACTTATTTCATTTTTATTGCTTTTCTCAGCTCAAGCTGGTAAAACCTGAGGCATGGGTTTGATCTGATGATTGTCTAAATTTTTGATGTCTGTTATTCTTTAATGGTTACTCTGCAAATGGATCCTCAACTTCCTAACCAGAAGAGCAGAATCTGTGCAAATCCACCTTGCTGACAATCAACACAGGTGCACCACCGCTCTACTCTCTCTACGCCCATGACTGCGAGACTAATCACAGCTCAAATACCATCTATAAATGTGCTGATGACACAACTACTGTTGGCAGAATTTCAGATGGTGACAAGGGGAAATACAGGAGTGAGACAGATCAGCTGGTTGAGTGGAGTCGCAGCAACAACCTTGCACCTAATGTCAGGAAGACTAAGGAATTGATTGAGAGCTTCAGGAAGGGGAAGTTGAGGGAACACACACCAGTCCTCGTAGATGAATCAGAAGTGGAAAGAGTGAACAATTTCAAGTTCCTGGGTGTCAATATCTCTGAGGATCCATCCTGGGCCCAGCTTATTGATGTATCTACAAAGAAGGCATGACAGTGGCTATACTTCATTTGTTAGCTCACTAAAGACACTTGCAAATTTCTATAGATGTGCTGTGGAGAGCATCCTAACTGGCTGCATCACTGTCTAGTATGGAGGGGAGGGGGGTACTATTGCAGAGGATTGAAACAAGCTGCAGAGACCTGTAAACTTAGCCAGCTCCATCATGGGCACTGGCCTCCACAGTATCCAGGACATCTTCAAGAAGCGATATCTCAAAAAGGTGGCATCCATCATTAAGGACCCCCCGCCACCCAGACATGCCCTCTCCTCATCAGGAAAGAGGTACAGAACCCTGAAGGCATGAACTCAATGATTCAGGAATAGCTTCTTCCCATCTGCCATCCTATTTCCGAATGGACATTGAACCCATGACCACTACTGCACTCCTTTTTTATTTTTATCTTTCATCTCTATATGTACTGTACTTCACGTTTTTCTCTATTATCATGTATTGCATTTACTGTTAACAAATTTCACGACATATGCTGGTGATATTAAACTTGATACTGATTCCGATTCCTCCTGCTGCTCTTGGTAGTGTTAACCTTAGCCTGTTCTAGTGTTTTCTAAAAGTTGTCATTTACCATATAACCATACAACAACTACAGCATGAAAACAGGCCATCTCGGCCCTTCTAGTCCGTGCCGAACACTTACTCTCACCTAGTCCCACCTACCTGTATTCAGCCCATAACCCTCCATTCCTTTCCTGTCTGTATACCTATCCAATTTTTTTTTAATGACAAAATCGAACCTGCCTCTACCACTTCTACAGGAAGCTCATTCCACACAGCTACCACTCTCTGAGTAAAGAAGTTCCCCCTCGTGTTACCCCTAAACTTTTGCCCCTTAACTCTCAACTCAAACCCTTGTTTCAGATTTCAGTTCTTATTTTTCTTTGTAAAGTTTCCAGGTCAGTTTTGGACCAAGATATTATGCCAAAACAATACATAATATGGATGCAGCAAAAGCGTTTGTTGCCTTTGTTATATTTTTACTGTTGAGCTCTGTTTGGCAGATTCTCTTAAGCCTTGAAGTAAACACTGTCAGAAGTTTTTCCTTTATTGTCACATCATCTATTTTCTTTGCTTAGTGATATTCCAGATACTTCTATGTTTCACATTCATCCATCGGTTGTATTGTATCCTGCTGTTCTGTTTTATATTCTACTAGCTCGATCACACCTTTCTTTATGTTTAATGTTCTGAAATTATCCAGCCCAAAGTTCATGTTTATACCTTTAGAAAATAGTTCTACTATTTGAACTAATTACCTTTGCTTTACTGACGAAGGAGTGTATCATTTCAAGTTGTCTATGTATAGAATGTGTGTCAAGGTTTGATTCGTTCGGTTGTCTCTGATTTGACACTATTTTCGTCTGATTCAGTAAGTTAGAGTAAATTTAATTTTTAGCAGAGTTTTGTCTTCTTGTGTACGTTAGTTGTTTGTCAGTCTTTGGGTGTAGTTTTTCGACTCTATCGTATTTCTTTGTTTCACTGTGAATGCCTGCAAGAAAATAAATCTCAAGATAGTATATGGTGACATAGACACACTTTGATAATAAATTTACTTTGAACTTTGAACTTGACCAACTGATCTGCCTGGCTCCTATAGCCTCCTCATTGTCACCCGAGTTTCTGCCGGTGACCAGTAGAGTCATCGGCAAATTTATAGATTGAGCTGTGCTTAGCCGCACAGTCATAGGTGTAAAGAGAATAGAGCGGAGGGCTGAACTCCGGATTCCCGAGGTGCAGCGGTGTTGATTGTCAGTGAGGAGGAGGAGGAGGTCTTCTTACCAATTGGCTGTGCTCTCCCAACAAAAAATCCGAGGATCCAGTTGCAGAGGGAGGTACAGAGGCCCATGTTTTGAAATTTAGTTACCAGTGCTGATGGGACAATGGTGTTGGGCGGTGGGATGTAATTGATAACTAGTAGCCTAGTGCATGCTTTGATTAGTTTAGATTAGATTTATTAGTCACATGTATATTGAAGCAGTGTCAATGACCAACACGGTCCAAAGGCAGCCCGCATTTTCCACACCCCTGGCACCCCGTAGCATGCCCACAATGTTCAGCAGAACAACACACGGGGCGAATCGCAGATCTTCATCCTCAGCGCCCGCCGACCGGACCTCCATCCTCGGGGATCGCTGGAATCCGACATCCAAACCTGCTGAGTTCCTCCTGCATTTTGTGTGTGTTAATCTGTCCATAGACACTGTCTGACCTGCTGAGTTCCTCCTGCATTTTGTGTGTGTTAATCTGTCCATAGACACTGTCTGACCTGCTGAGTTCCTCCTGCATTTTGTGTGTGTTACTCTGTCCATAGACACTGTCTGACCTGCTGAGTTCCTCCTGCATTTTGTGTGTGTTACTCTGTCCATAGACACTGTCTGACCTGCTGAGTTCCTCCAGCATTTTGTGTGTGTTACTCTGTCCATAGACACTGTCTGACCTGCTGAGTTCCTCCTGCATTTTGTGTGTGCTGCTCAAGATTTCCAGCAATCTGCAGGATCTCCTGTGTTCATATTTCTTTCCCTCCACGTTTGGGTTCACACAGTTAAGAGCTGACACTGAGGGGCGAGGTTCTGGTCCAGCCAGTGCTCCCACTGTGTGCCCTGGCGCTTGCAGATGTTGGCGCAGTGGGTCACAGGTCCATGGGCGGTGGTTGTGATTGTCTAGATTTTCCAAAGCAGAGAGGAGATTGACTCTGCTGTAGACCTAGTGCATCAGGTCCAAGTCCTTGCTCAGGCAGGAGTGAATTATAACCACAGCTAACCCCTGGAAACACTGCTTCACAGTGGATGTGAGTACTACCAGGCAACATTCACTGACGGAACACACCCTGCTCTTCTCTGGCACCGGAATGATTGATGCCCCTTCGCAGGTGGGAACCTCAGACTGCAGCAGTGAGAGATTGAAGATGTCCTGCCAGTTGGTCGGCACAGTTTTTCAGTGCCCTACCAGGTACACCATCAGGGCCTGATGCCTTGCGAAGGTTCACCCTCTTGAAGGACGTTCAGACATCAGCCTCTCCCAGCCTGGGGCTCACGGACCTCTTGGTTAATGATAGGGGTCCGTGGCATAAAAAGGGTTGGGTGATCCCTGGCCTGTGAGACTCCTGCCCCAGCAGAATCTCACCAAGACCCAATAAGAACGTGGGAGTGCTTAGCACGGGCCCTTCAGCCCATTCCTGTACCGGGCAGGAAGATCTCGGACAGCCTCGCGCTGCTGAGGGACACTGTCGCCTACGTGCAGGACAGGGGGGTGGACACCTGCCTGGTCAGCTTGGACCAGGAGAAAGCCTTCGACAGGATATCGCACACATACATGGCAAGTACATAGAAGAATGCAGGGAGATCTCATTGAAACCTACCAAATGTTGAAAGGACAAGGTAGGGTGAGTGTGGAGAGGAAACAGAGAAAACCTACAGCACGATACAGGCTGATTGATGGTTTCCTGATTGATTGTGGCATCAAAGATATGGCCAGAAGGTAGGTGTATGGGGTTGAGTGGGATCCAGAATTAGTCATGATGAAATGGCAGAGCAGACTTGATGGGCTTGAATGGCCTAATTCTGCTCCTATGTCTTATGCTTATAATGTCTGTGCTGAATATAATGTTAAGTTAAACTAAATCTCTTATGTCTGTTCATGGTCCATCTCCCTCATTCCCTGGTATATTCATCCATTTATCTAACACTGGCTTCTGTTGTATCTGTTTCCAGGCCCCCACCGCTCTCCACGTTGCCCCACACTCAGCTCCTTTAAACTTTCCCCTCCAAGTTTAAGCCTTTGAGTATTTGACACTTCGACCCTGGACAACAGATTCTGAGGCTCTTTCCTACTTATGACTCCAACAAATGTACAAGCTTTTAGCAGGTTGCCCTGCACCCTCCACCACTCCAGACAGAAAAACCAAATGACCCTATAGTTGATACCCCCTAATGCAGGCAGCACCCTGGTGAACCTCTTCTGGAATCTCTTCAAAGCCTCCACTTTCTTCCAGAACAGCATGTAGAACTTCAGGCACAGCCTAACCAAAGCTCTAGAGAGCTTCCTGACTCTTATGCTGAATGCTGTAAGTGATGACAGCAAGCACACCTAGGACCCCCTTCATCGGCTTCCATGACCTCTCTCAGGAGTGGTGGACCTCTCTGCTCATCAATGCTGTTAGCGGTCCTGCCATTAACTGTATACCCTCCCCTCTACCTTTGACCTTCCCAAAGTGCTCAAATTAAACTCCATCTGCCACTTCTCTGCCCATATCTGCATCTTGCTATGTCCTTTATGCTGTGCACAACTCCACAAACCTTTGTGTCACCTGCAAAATACCTTGGTCTCTGTTTCCAATACTTCCTTCTTGCTTTTTATTCTGTTTTACAGAATTACTTGAACTATTCTCCAAATACCCATTGACAACCTAACTCAGGGCTCTGAACCATGCTTGGATCAATCCGGGACGGAGGGAAGAGTGATAACTGGAAAGATTGGGTCTACCCCCATCAGCTTGGGCTAATGATAGCAGATTTCTGCTTCCTGGCTTCCTGGGATGGAGTCCAATCCCAGCTCCTGCTGCAGGAGCTTGGCACCCATTCGCAAGCAAGGGAATAATCTGCAGATGCTGGAAATCCGAGCCACACACACAAAATGCTGGAGGAGCTCAGCAGAGCAGGCAGCATCCGTGGAAAAGAGTGAACAGTCGGCTGTACTCTTTTCCATGGATGTTGCCTGGCCTGCTGAGTTCCTCCAGGATTTTGTGTGTGAATTGGCATCTGTGCCTGGATTTGGGAGCTTCTCCCATTGGGACTGTTATTCCCTGGGAAAGAGGCATCCTCTGAGACTAAGCCTCCGCACAATGTGGGGTATATTCTCTGTAGGAAAGTGGAAATCAGAATGTTGGAAGCTGAAGGGGAAAATGCAGGGCAATGGGGCAGATTGGACAGGTCTCTCGAAGAGCTAGCCCAAGGTGATGGGCAGAGTGGCTCCCTTCTGTGCTGTATGATTGGCACTCTCCTTTCAGATCAGCCTTGGGTGAAAGTGATCTAACAGCGGAGGAAATGGTCCCTCTGACTGCACCTGCACATGCTCACAGGCTCGGAGAGGAAGAGCAGAGCAAAGTTGCGTTCTCACTCTTTAAAGTTTTATTGCAATTATCCGGGGAAATTAAATTTTAATTATCAGCAAACTCACACATTCTCACACACAATGAAAATTACTTCTAGTGACAGCATTAGCACTAGATTTTTTTTTGTAAAATATAAAGTGAAATGAGTTGTAAAAATAGCATGGGAACAGGTTGTCAGAGTGCCTGTTCCACATGCAGAGACCTGCTGGGTCCTAGAGCTCCTACCCCAACGTGTTCTACTGTACCCTGGTAAGCCGCTCCATGGAGTCAGGTCGCAGGACAAGTCCCCACACACTCACCGCGGTTACGGGGAGTTCCACCGCACTAAATTCCCCCCAGTGAGTACAACTTCAGAGGATCATTTCCTTCCTCTTCAATCTCATTGAATGGAATCTCAATGATCAGTCTCCTCCCATTCACTCTCACTTGAAACAACTGCAATGGGTCCAGTCTCTGAGTCACTCTCATCAAGTAGAATTCTGATGGGACCAATTTCCTTTCATCATCCCCCCCACCCCCGAATGAAATTCCAATTGATTAACTCCCTCCCATTCACTCCTATCGAATGGAATTTCAATAGAGTCATAGAGCAGTATGGCACAGAAACAGACCCTTCAGCCCATCTAAACCATGCCAAGCTGTTATTCTGCCAATACACAGCTGGACCATAGCCCCCCATAGTCTTCCTGTCCATGTACTTATCCAAATTTGTATCTGCGTTCACCACTTCCTCTGGCAGCTCACTCCATTCTTGCGACACTCTCTGAGTGAAGGTGTTCCCCTTCAGGTCTCCACTAAATATTTCACCTTTCACCCTTAACTCCTGTTCTAGTCTCACCCAACCTCAGGGAAAAAACAACCCTATCTATACCCTTATAATTTTATATGGATCTATCCTGTTACGTCCGTAGCCTCCTCCTTTGTGAGAATCGCCAGATCACTGTTGGGTTGAGTCAAAAGGGGGGCCCAAGACATGAGGGGGAGACGTGCAGGATGTCACGTTTCTCCCCCCCCCCATAGCGATGTAAGGCTATGGGACATGGCCATTGTCTCTTGGAGACAAATTTGTGGATTGAGATGCTCTGCTACGTGAATGCCCTCGGGCAAAGTGGGCTGGTTGAGGGAGAGATTCCATCACCCCCAACCTGATTGACATCTATGACCCTGCGAGTCAGAATAAAAGAGGGGCTGTAGGAACAACCCCTCAGAGGCACCAGAAAAAACGTTAAGCGACCACGTAACAGCAGACGGTCATTGGAAACGAAGCCACGTGCGTTCAATTCCGTGGCTGGAATTGGTGGCTGAAACCACGGAAAACGGCTTTTTAGCCAACAATGGGGAAACCCGCTCCCCTGACTCAACGGATTGGCATCATAAAAGACTTGGGCAAGATTAAACCGCATCACTTTTAAACCCAACAACGCTGCAGCTTGAACGAACTGATAGTGACTTATCTTTCCATTGGACAATACAGTAACCCCTAGACAACGATAGAGTTATTTCTTATCAGTTATTATTATACCCGCGCTTAGATTTAGTATTGACGACGTATATTATCTGTATGTTTGCATTAATCTTCTTTTTGTGCCCTTTATCAATAAATACTTTTAAAAATAGTACCATCAGACTTCAATGGACCTCTCTATCTTTGCTGGTAAGTGATCCAGTTACGGGAATTTCGTAACAATCCAAACTCCTCTCATTCTCCAGGGATGAAAGTTGTAGCCAGTTCAGCCTTTCTCTCAGATACTCAAATTCTGGCAACATCTGTGTAAAGTTTGTCTGAACTCTTTCATGCTTATTGGATGAACTCCCTTTCCTTCACTCTCAGTGAATGGAATCCCAGTGGACCAGCTCCCTCCTCTTACGGAAACATGGCTGCAGGGTGACCAGGACTGGGAATTAAACATACAAGGGTATTCGACAAATAGGAGACAGGCAAGAAGGAAAAGGAGGTGGGGTGGCTATGTTAATAAAGCAAGAAATCACTGAAATAAAACGAAATGATATTGGCTCAAAGGATCAGGATAACGAAACAATTTGGGTAGAAATAGGAAATAGTAAAGGGAAAAAAGCAGTGGTGGGAGTAGTCTATAGGCCTCCAAACAGCTGTAACTCAGTTGGTCGGAGCATAAATCAGGAAATAGTTGGGGCTTGTAATAAGGGAACAGCTATAATTATGGGGGATTTTAACTTTCATATTGGCTGGACTAATCAAGTCGGAAACGGCAGCCTTGAAGAAGAGTTTATTGAGTGTATTCGGGATGGGTTCCTTGAACAATACGTTACTGAGCCGACAAGGGGGCAAGCAGTCTTAGATCTGGTCCTGTGTAATGAGACAGGACTAATAAAAAATGTCCTAGTAAAGGATCCCCTTGGAATGAGTGACCATAACATGGTCGAATTCCATATTCAATTAGAGGATGAGAGGGCTGGATCTCAAACAAGCGTACTGAGCTTAAATAAAGGAGACTATGATGGTATGAGAACGGAATTGCTTAAGATGGATTGGGAAAACAGATTAAAGGGTAGATTGGTACTTGATCAGTGGTGTATATTTAAGGAGTTATTTTACAACTATCAAGAAAAATATATTCCACTGAAGAAAAAAGGGTGTAAAAGGAAAAATAGTTATCCTTGGCTAAGTAAAGAAATAAAGCAAAGTATACAACTAAAAAGAAAGTTATATAAGGTAGCTAAATCTAGTGGGAAGATTGAAGATCGAGAAGCTTTTAAAGATCAGCAGCAAATAACAAAAAGATTGATTAAGAAGGGGAAGATAGATTATGAAAGTAAATTGGTGAAAAACATAAAAGCAGATAGTAAGAGATTTTATAGTTACATAAAAAGAAAAAGGGTGGCTAAAGTAAATGTTGGTCCCCTAGAAGATGAGACCGGGAAGTTAATGGTAGGGGACATGGAGATGGCGGAAATGCTGAACAAATATTTTGTATCAGTTTTTACAGTAGAGGACACTCAAAATATCCCAACACTGGATAAACAGGGGGCTCTAGGGGGAGAGAAGCTAACTATGATTCAAATCACCAAGGAAATGGTACTTGATAAATTAATGGGACTGAAGGTGGATAAATCCCCTGGACCGGATGGCTTGCATCCTAGGGTCTTAGGGGAAGTGGCGGTCGAGATTGTGGATGCATTAGTGATAATTTTTCAAAACTCACTGGACTCGGCAATGGTCCCGGCAGATTGGAAAAATGCTAATGTAACTCCTTTATTTAAAAAGGGCAATAGACAGAAGGCTGGGAATTATAGACCAGTTAGCCTAACATCTGTGGTTGGCAAAAAGTTGGAATCGATAATTAAGGAAACAGTAACAGGGCATTTGGATAAACATAGCTTAATAGGACAAAGTCAACATGGCTTTACAAAAGGGAAGTCATGTTTGACAAATTTGTTGGAGTTCTTTGAGGACATAACATATAGGGTAGATAAAGGGGAACCAGTGGATGTGGTGTATTTGGACTTCCAAAAGGCATTTGACAGGGTGCCACACCAAAGATTATTACTTAAAGTAAAAAATCATGGGATTGGGGATAATATTCTGGCATGGGTGGAGGATTGGCTTTCTAACAGAAAACAGAGAGTTGGGATAAATGGTTTATTCTCAGACTGGCAGTTGGTGACTAGTTCTGCAGGGGTCGGTGTTGGGACCCCAACTCTTTACAATCTATATTAATGATTTGGAGAAAGGGACTAAGTGCAACGTATCGAAGTTTGCTGATGACACAAAGATTGGAGGGAGTGTAATGAGTGCGGAGGACATTGAAACCCTGCAGGGGGACATAGATAGGCTGAGTGATTGGGCAGACATTTGGCAGATGAAATATAATACTGACAAGTGTGAGGTCTTGCACTTTGGCAGGAAAAATAATAGAGCAAGTTATTATCTAAATGGAGAGAAACTGGAAAGTGCTTCTGTGCAAAGGGATCTGGGGGTCCTGGTGCAGGAAACACAAAAAGTTAGTATGCAAGTGCAGCAGGTGGTCAAGAAGGCCAATGGAATGCTGGCTTTTATTGCTAGGGGGATGGAGTATAAGAACAGGGAGGTCTTACTGCAGTTGTACCAGGTATTGGTGAGACCACACCTGGAGTACTGCGTGCAGTTCTGGTGTCCATATTTAAGAAAGGACATACTGGCTCTCGAGGCAGTGCAGAGAAAGTTCACTAGGTTAATTCCGGGGATGGGTGGGTTGATGTATGATGAGAGGTTGAGTAGATTGGGACTCTACTCATTGGAGTTCCGAAGAATGAGAGGCGATCTTGTTGAAACATATAAGATTGTGAAGGGGCTTGATTGGGTGGATGCGGGGAGAATGATGGGTGAAACTAGGACTAGGGGGCATAATCTTAAAATAAGGGGATGCCGTTCCAGGACTGAGATGAGGAGAAATTTCTTCACTCAGAGGGTAGTGGGGCTGTGGAATTTACTGCCCCAGAGAGCTGTGGAAGCTACTACACTCAATAAATTCAAAACGGAGATAGACATTTTCCTGGATAAAAATGGCATTAGGGGATACAGTGAGCGAGCAGGCAAGTGGACATGAGGCTAGGTTTAGATCAGCCATGTGATCTCCTGGGCCAGTTTTCGATAGCCTGGATGGGTCGGAGAGGACTTTTCCAGATTTTTTTCTCCTCAATTGGCAAATCGTTTTTTTCCCCCCCCAGGTGATCACATGGGTTTGGGCGGGATGAATAATAAAATAAAATGGGCGGCATGGTGCCCTGTTGGTTGGCACTGTTGCCTTGTGGGATTCGGTGATAACTAGAGTTAAGATTGGATCAGCCATGATCTTGTTGAATGGCGGAGCAGGCTTGAGGGGCCGATTGGCCCACTCCTCTCCCATCTCTTATGTTCTTATGTTCTTGTGTTCTCTTCACTCTTCTCAATTGGAATTCCAATGGACTAGCCTCAAAATTCAAAGTAAATTTATTATCAAAGTACAACTCTGAGATCCATTTTCTTGCTGGAATTCACAAAGAACCACCATAGAGTCAATGAGAAACCACACACATCTACCCATGTGCAAAAGATTACAACCTGTGCTAAATACAAAAAAAAAACAAATAATAATAAATATTAAGAACTTGAGATGAAGATTCCTTGAAAGAGGGTCCATAGGTTGTGGGAGCAGTTCAGTGATGGGGTGAGTGAAGTTATCTCCACTGATTCAAGAGCCTGATGGTTGAGGGGTAATAATTGTTCCTGAACCTGGTGGTGTTAGTCCTGAGGCCCTTCCTGAGGGCAGCAATGAGGAGACAGCATGGCCTGTTTGGTGGCATCCTTGATGATGGATGCTGCTTTCCTGTGACCTGCTTAGTGTTGATATGCTCAACGGTGGAGAAGGTTTTACACTTGATGGCCCTCATTACTTTTTTTGGGTTTTTCAGTTCAAAGGCATTGGTGTTTCCATTCCAGGTCACGATGCAACCAGTCAGTATACTTCCCACAGTACATCTATATAAGGTTGTCAAAGTTTTACATGACATGGAGTCATAGAGACTCATATTGGCTGGCAAATCATTCTACACTCTTCCCTCATGCTACACTTAAACTCTTCACCTTTCACCCTTAACCCATGGTCTCTAGTTGTACCCCCACCCA
The DNA here is from genome assembly GCF_030144855.1 of Hypanus sabinus. NCBI lineage: Eukaryota > Metazoa > Chordata > Chondrichthyes > Myliobatiformes > Dasyatidae > Hypanus > Hypanus sabinus. The sequence goes on from NC_082734.1 coordinate 19,136,371, forward strand.
ACCTCTGTGGAAAATGCCTGCTTGCATTTTACCCTATCTATAACCCCTCATAGTTTTGTATACCTCTATCAAATCTCTCCTCAGTCTTCTACTTCCCAAGGAATAAAGTCCTAACGTATTCAATCTTTTCTTATAAGTCAGGTCTGTAGACCTGACAACATCCCTGCAAATTTTATCAGCATTCTTTCAACATCTTTCCTGTAGGTAGGTGACCAAAATTGCACACAATACTCCAAATTAGGCCTTGCTAACATCCTGTACACTTTAACATAACATCTCGTCTCCTGTAAACTCAGTACTTGGATTTGCGAAGGCCAATGTGCCAAAATCTTTCTTTACAACTTTATGCCACTTTCAATAAATTACAGAGCTGTATTCCCAGATCCCTTTGTTCTACCACATTCCTCAGTGCCCTACCATTCACTGTGTAAGACCTACTCTGTTAGTTCTATCAGAGTGCAAAACCTCACATGTGTCTGCATTAAACTCCATCTGCCATTTCCCAGCCCACTTTACCAGCTGGTCCAGATCCCATTGCAAGCTCTGATAGTCTTCCTTGCTATTCACTAAACCCCCCAGTCTTGGTGT